>NC_064642.1:129308173-129614484 GCF_023864345.2 Schistocerca serialis cubense
CTTCACAACCTTTCTTTGGGTCCCTATAGCATGACCCTAACCTCTCCGCTGCAGAACTCCAGGCTCTACATTCCCTAAAAACTGATAGCTCTATCATTATCCTCATAGCAGGAAAGGTTCTACCACTGTGGTTCTTGACCAACAGGAATATGTTAGTGAAGGTCTATGCCAGCTGTCTGACACCTCTACATACAGCATCTGCCATGTAGATCCCATCCCTGCGATTCAAACTGACCTGCAGTCCATTTAAAAACTTCAGGCCCCTCACAAGGACTTACACATTAATCCATAGAAGTTCTTACCCCACCCAAACCATGCACTCTCACCTTTTACCTTCTTCCGAAGATCCACAAACCCAATAATCCTGACCGTCCTACAGTTGCTGGCTTCAAAGCAGCCGCTGAACATATATCTGCCTTAGTCGATCAACATCTGCAACCCATAGGATAAAGACTTCCCTCCTATAGTAAAGATATCAACCATTTCATAGATTGTATGAAATCTGTGCCTGTCCCATTCCCACCACACACATTGCTTGTCACCACTGATTCCATCTCCCTCTATACCAACATCCCCCACATACATGGTATGTCTGCTGCTGAACATTTCCTCAGTCAGCACCCACCTGATTACAAACCTATGAAATCCTTCCTGGTTACCTTAATCAACTTTATACTTACTAACAATTGCTTTATCTTTGAGGGACAGACTCACAAACAGATCAAGGGTACAGCCATGGCAACCAGGATAGCTCCTTCCTCTGCCAACCTTTTAATGGGTCACTTGGAGGAGGAGTTCTGGGGTCCATAAGGGTTCAGCCTCTGGTTTGGTTTAGACACACTGATGACATCTTTGCCATGTTGACTCATGGTGAGGCTGACCTGTTAAAATTCCTGGAATCTCTTAATACCTTCTCTCAATTAAATTTCACATGGTCCTATGCCACTTTCCTTGATGTTGATCTCATCCTCACCAAAAACCAGCTGTACATTTCTGTCCACATTAAACCTACTAACAAACAACAGTACTTACATCTTGGCAGTTGCCATCCTTTCAATGTCATACAGCCTTGGTATTCAAAGCAAACATATTTGTTCGGATGCAGACTCTTTACAGCAATACACAACCATTCTCACCTCAGTCTTCACTGGACGTAATTACCCCACCAGCCTAGTTCAAAAGTACAGGGCTATTACAAATGATTGAAGAGATTTCATAAATTCACTGTAGCTCCATTCATTGACATATGGTCACGACACACTACAGATACGTAGAAAAACTCAAAGTTTTGTTCAGCTGAAGCCGCACTTCAGGTTTCTGCCGCCAGAGCGCTCGAGAGCGCAGTGAGACAAAATGGCGACAGGAGCCGAGAAAGCGTATGTCGTGCTTGAAATGCACTCACATCAGTCAGTCATAACAGTGCAACGACACTTCAGGACGAAGTTCAACAAAGATCCACCAACTGCTAACTCCATTCGGCGATGGTACGCGCAGTTTAAAGCTTCTGGATGCCTCTGTAAGGGGAAATCAACGGGTCGGCCTGCAGTGAGCGAAGAAACGGTTGAACGCGTGCGGGCAAGTTTCACGCATAGTGATGTGAAAGATTCAGTGTTTAAACCTCCTCTACCAAGAAAACTGCCAGAACTGCGAGCTCGCATCAACAATGCTTTCGAACTCATTGATGGGGACATGCTGCGCCGAGTGTGGGAGGAACTTTATTATCGGCTTGATGTCTGCCGAATCACTAAAGGGGCACATATCGAACATTTGTGAATGCCTAAAAAAACTTTTTGAGTTTTTGTATGTGTGTGCAAAGAATTGTGAAAATATCTCAAATAATAAAGTTATTGTAGAGCTGTGAAATCGCTTCAATCATTTGTAATAACCCTGTAGATTTCCCAGGCCATCACATCAAATCCTGGTACTGCTGATCCCTCTAAAAACCAACTTTGGAGCACAGCACTTGTCATTAAGTATTATCCTGGTTTTGAATGTATTAATCAGCTATTTCGACAAGGCCATGGCTCCCTAAAATCATGCCCTGAAATAAGATCCATTCTGTCTGAGACTATGCCCATCACACCTAGAATAGCTTTTCATTGCCCTCCCAATTTCCGCAATATCCTTGTCCGACCCTATGCTCCTTCTGCACCCATCTCCCTATCCTATGGCTCCTAACCTTGTGACTGTCTCCACTGCAAGACTTCATATGCACTCTCCTACCACTACCGATACCAGCCCTATAATTGGCTAAAAATATAGTGTCAAAGGGAGAGCCACCTGTGAAATGACAAGTCATATACCAGCTCTTATGTAAACACTGTTCGGCCTTTTACACTGGCATGACTACTACCCAGTTATCAGTTAGGATGAATGGGCACAGGCAGAGGGTGTACACTGGCAACACACAATACCCTGTTGCAGAGCATTTTACCACACGTGCCACCTGCATTCTTACCCCAGACACTAGTTCCTCAAAACTCCGCAGGTGGGAACTAGAGCTACAACATGTCCTTGCTTCTCACCACCCACCTGGCCTTAATTTACATTAATTCCTTCCGTCTCAGCATTTTTTCACAGTAACTACTGCTTTCTTCACTTCATTTTTGTTTTCTACATCTTTCATTTTTCTGACCTGTCAATTTTTCACCACGTCTTCTCCCACCTCTGTTACACACAATGCACTTAACTTTTCACTCTTATTAACTTGTGCACATTGTTTTAACAGTAGTCTCTGTTTTGCATATTACCCTTCTTCCACCTCTGTTTTCCACCTTTGACAAAAATGCAGAGGTCATCCACGTCGCCCGTATGAAGCCCTACTAGAGTGCTGAGGTGCAGACGAATGATGGGGCCTTCTTGTTGAAGGAAGTTAGCACAATGATCGCCAGGCTTTGATGGAAGGGGATTATTTTGATGCTCATCACAGTAAAGAGGATGTGACAACGAGAAGAGAATGTGAGGATGTGCCAGCACTGCAATACATGAGGCCACTGACAAGATGCTGTTTTTAGACTCCAATGATAACTTCTCAAACTGTGGGAGGTTGTTTCTCCATGAGATAGCACAATGCCACGAGCTGTTCTGCATGCAGTGTGGCACAGAAGTTAGCGTTGCTGGCTGGTGTGCCACAGGTCCCCAATTTAAACCTGACCACCAGTTACTAATTTCTGTTTAGAATTTTCATTTCTGGAAGGTTCTCATTATTATTTTTTTTTTTTTTTGATATACTGGAATATTCAATGTGTGTATAAATAGCAGCACTCTCAGTCCAGGAGTTGAGTTCAGTTCTGCCAGAATGTTAGTGCCTGTAATAAATGTTCTTTCAGTGCTGTTGTACTTGATTCACAACTCTGATTTCAGATTTGTACCTGATTGTGGTTATGATATGACAATGTGATCTGAACTAATACTAACCCAAGTTGGCCTTAAAAGACTTTTAGTACTTATTGTTCAGTCCATAATACTAGTAGTCTAGTTGAATATATTTGACTTGCTTAAAATGTGTGGTTTTTAAAATATTATATGAATATTATAAACAAATGATAAACAACGTGAGCAATCTAACTTCTTTACATATTAAAGATACATTAAAGCTGACTGCCATGCCACGACTTGAATCAAGATACAAGTATTTGTAGTTACTGACAGCAAAAGGTGTGGGTTTGATTTTTTGTTTTGATCCACTGAACAGTTTAATTTGCCACAAAGTTGTTATCAACAGATGCTCCTTTGCAGAGTGAAAGATTTATTCTACAAATGACCCTTGTTGTCATGGTCTTCAGTCCGAAGACTAGTTTGATGCAGTTCTCCATGCTACTCTGTCCTGTGCAAACATCTTCATCTCTGAATAGCTACTGCATCCTACATCCTTTTGAATCTGCTTACTGAATTCACCTCTTGGCCTCCCACTATGATCCCCCCCCCCCCTCCAGTCATCACTTCCCTCCAAATACTAATTCGGTGATCCCTTGACACCTCAGAATGTGTCTATCAACTGATCCTTCTTCTGGTTAAGTTGTGCCATAAATTTCTTGTCTCCACAATTCTATTCAGTACCTCCTCATTAGTTATGTGATTAATCTTCAGCATTTTTCTGTAACACTACATTTTGAAAGCTTCTAGTTACTTAAATAAAACTGAAGCAGCTTGCATTATACATCCTCTAGCATTTACTCCTACCACTTGGTATTACGGCATTATCTTAGACTTGCTATTTGTTGTAAAATATACGTATCTGTCCTCGCCTTACTAATTAAAGTTGTTGTTGTTGTGGTCTTCAGTCCTGAGAATGGTTTGATGCAGCTCTCCATGCTACTCTATCCTGTGCAAGCTGCTTCATCTTGCAGTACGTACTGCAGCCTACATCCTTCTGAATCTGCTTAGTGTATTCATCTCTAGGTCTCCCGCTACGATTTTTACCCTCCGTGCTGCCCTCCAATACTAAATTGGTGATCCTTTGATGCCTCAAAACATGTCCTACCAACCGATCCCTTCTTCTAGTCAAGTTGTGCCACAAACTCCTCTTCTCCCCAATTCTATTCAATACCTCCTCATTAGTTATGTGAACTACCCATCTAATCTTCAGCATTCTTCTTTAGCACCACATTTCAAAAGCTTCTATTCTCTTCTTGTCCAAACAATTTACCGTCCATGTTTCACTTCCATACATGGCTACACTCCATACAAATACTTTCAAGTAACGACTTCCTGACACTCAAATCTATACTCGATGTTAACAAATTTCTCTTCTTCAGAAACGCTTTCCTTGCCATTGCCAGTCTACATTTTATATCCTCTCTACTTCATTAGTACGATTGTCAAAAATCCCCATCTGTTTTTATTTCTGGATTCTAAATACAAAAATAACAAATTTGTAAACAAAAAATTATCACTAGTAACTGGAAACAAAAAGAGTACAGCAAGTTCATAATTATGTTGTTCTTACCTACGCCAAAAAATAATGGACATACAAATACAGCTGTCATTGGTCGGAAACACTGCAGCAGAAGTGGTAGCATGCAAGCTCTAAATGTAAATTCTTCAGACAGCGGGGCCACAACATGGTTTCTTAGCCATATTAAGTTCTGTGCATTTGCCAACCAGTACCTCGGCTCTGAAAACAACCAAAACACAACAAAACCAAATTATAATGAATTACTGTTATACAAATGTATTTTTGTTCACAATAAGTTTTTATGTCGAAACTTTCTGGCAGATTAAAACTATGAGCCAGACCAGGACTCAAACCTGGAACCTTTGCCTTTGCGGGCAATTGTTGCAACTACTGAGCTACACGAGCACAACTCACAGCCCCCCCCCCCCCCCCAAAAAGCTCTACTTCTGCCAGTATCACATCTCCTATCTTCCAAACTTCACAGAAGTTCTCCTGTGAAACTTGCAGAACAAGCAGTCCTGGAAGAAAATATATTGTGAAGACATGCATTAACCAAAGCGGAGTGGGGAAGGGGGGGGGGGAGGGAGGGGGGGGGAGGGAAGGTAAGAGATGTACTGATGGATGTAAAGCTGTGAGGGTGGGTCATGAATCGTGCTTGGACAGCTCAAGTCAACAGAGCACTTTCTCATGAAATGCAAAGGTTCCAGGTTTGAATACCCATCCAGTGCACAGTTTTGAGCTGCCAGGAAGTTTCATATCAGCGAGCGCACACTCCACTGCAGAGTGAAGGTTCATTCTAAAGAATTATTTGTTGTTTATAAGAAATTAATCAGCAACAGAACTTCAGTGTGTAATAAAAATAAAAAGTCAGAACACATTGAACAGCTTGTCATATACTGAGCACTGAGAAGCTTCATCATCATCTTTGTATGCAATAGCTGTAACTGTTATTCACTTTCAAACAATGGGAAGTCCAGGTTGGAACATCAACAATATTGCGAAAAGGGTAGATTGTTACTCACTCTAAAGATGACATGTTGAGTTGCAGACAGGCACAATGAAAAGACTGTTACACACTGAGCTTCAGGCCAAAACCTCCTTTAGAAAAGAAAAGAAAAGAAACTGCATGAACGCATGCCCGCGAACCCATCCACCTTACCCCCCCCCCCCCCCCCCACACACACACAACATTTTTACACAATCAGGCACTCATCATGCACACATGACCACTGTTGAATGGAAGCAGCAATCTAGAGTGGGTCAGGGAAGGGAAAGGGTTACCAGCGTGTGGGCAGGAAGAGAGAAGAACATTGTATGGTGGTGCATGCAGGGACTAGATGACAGCAGGACCAGGCTGCCAGGCTCAGCATTGTGAGGCTGTGGGTGAAGGGGGGACAGGAAATGGAAAAGGGGAGGAGCAGGGAAAGGGAAAGATCAATAGGGGGCATAAGCAGAGGCAGCATGCAATGAGCGTGAGAGGATGTGAATTGGGAGGAGACGACAGGACAGGGGATGAGGGTGTGGAAACTGACTGGATGGATGGATATGATGGTATGGACGCATGAGAGCAAGGTTTTCAGCACCCGTACGAAAACAGATTGAGATGAGTGTCAGTAAAATACACTAAACAGAAGGATAAAACAGCACAAAAAACAAAGGTGACAAAAGTTGGAAAACTGTGTGTGTACCTGCACAGAAACATGGAACGAAGTATTGCGTCAATATTAAACCATTCACTACCAGGAAGAACGTGGCATAAGGAGCTAAAACAAGACAGCAGATGGATATGGCTGGCTGACGGCAAAAATAAAAAAGGAGCCAGCCATGCTGCAACACACTAAAACCTTCAGCCTAAAAGTTTAGGCCAGAGTCCAGAAACATCACAAAACTTTAAAACTTTAGTCACACTCGTCTCGTCATCAGCTAAAATTAGAGGGCAGATTCCCGCCAATATTTTGCTGCCCTAGTATCACAGAATAGAATGCATCCTGTTAAAATATGGTGAATAGAGACGTGCACCCAAGAAGCACCACAAAACTGGGGATCCTATCGCCGTGGTAGCTATATGTGAGAGGGTAGTGCCCAATTTGATGACTTGTGAGGGTCATTTCATCCTGCCTGAGCAACTGGCAGGAGGAACACCATGGCTGGGTAGCTGAATTCACAAACCGCAGCTTACTGGGCATCACCGCTAGCCATTCCACATCCCACAATTGCATACACTTCTTGTGTAGCACAGAAACGACAGTCTCCAAAGGAATAGGACGCTGTGCAACATTCTGTCCTCTGCACACCTCCATGGCTGCCCAATTAGCTTGTTCATTTCTCCATATCCCTACATGGCCTGCCACACAGCCATATAGTTGGTTATATATCAGCTGGGACAACTTCTCAGCTGGATATAGGTTCTGTAACGACTGTGAGGCACTAAGGGAACTGAAGCAGATAAGAAACTATTTGCCCCAAATACAAATCATCTGTTCCAGTGCTTTCATGATTGCGTGGAGCTCTGCTGTGAAAATGGTATTCTCGTCAGGAAGGCGAATCCTGGTGACATTACAGAGCAGCCAACGGAATTCCCTTGTTTGGAGCCATCAGTGTAAACTACTGTTAAACTAAGATGCACATCCAAAATGTTAAAAAATAGATTGGAATGTAAGATCTGGTGTACTATCTTTTTTCGGTTTAGTCAAGTCTAAAATAAGTCTGGGTCTCTGGAGGAGCCAAGGTGGAAATCTGCTCCAACCTCAGTGTAAAACATTAAGACCAGCCACAGCCATCGCTAAAAGGCAATCCTGTGTGGGAATCCCATAGGACCTTGTAGCTTGTTGCTGGTTACGAAAAACCATGCCTGTGGAAGCGGAGCAATGGTACGGTATGCACATGTGTATGGTGTGGACAGTTGTTTCATATGTCTGGCGCACCTTAAGTAGTCGTCGCCTTATATTAAGTGGTGGTTCACCAGCCTCCATACACACTTGGTATGGGGCTTGTTTTGAATACCCCAGTGGCAACTGAATCCCTTCGTGGTGCACCACATCCAACATCTTTAATCAAGGTCTCACAGACCCATACGCCGTGCATTCATAATTGAGCCGAGATCACACAAATGCCCTGTAAAACTGGAGCAGACAACCCCTATCTGCTCCCCATGTACTGTTTTAAGATATTTTCAGATACTTACAGCCTTAAGTGACGGTTTTCCCAGGTCCTTGAGATGTGGCAACCTTATAAGTTTACAGTCAAATATGAGGCACAGAAATCTCACTGTGTGTTTAAAATAAAGAACAGTGTCCCTCATCCTCAACTCAGTAAAGTTTAAAATGGAATGAGAAGAGTTAACAAACATTGAAGATTTACTTGCAACTCATGTGTTGTCATTGTAAGGCTTGAAGATGAACAAAACCAAGAGAAGTCATCCACAAAGAAAACTGGCAGGACTTTTCACTATTGATGTAATGGTATTAATAGCTATGGCAAAGACAGTCACACTTAAAACACTACCTTGAGGGACACCAGTCTCCTGCTCAAAGCGATCAGACAGGATATCACTGACTCAGTATCGAAAATACTGTGGCGAGAGAAAGGACCGAATAAAAATGGGAAGCCAACCAAGTTAACTCCATTTGTGAAGCTGTTCGAGGATAAGATGCTTCCAAGTAGTATCGCAGGCTTTCTCGATGTCAAAAAATACACCTAGAAAGCGATGCTGGTGCAAGAAAGCCTGTTGTTTACCTGCCTCCAGGAGGGCCAGGTTATCAAAGGTGGAACGATACCTCCTGAATCTGCACTGAAAGCGACTAAGGAGTTGCCTGGATTCTAAGTTCCAGACAATGCGGCGGTTGACCATCTGATCAAGGTCTTTCCTATGCAGCTAGTGAGGGCAACACTATGGTAACTACTCAGGCATGTATGGTTTTTTTCAGGTTTTAAAAGAGGAATCAAAATGGCCTCATGCCATGAGACAGGAAAGTGATCTGACACCCAAATGGCATCAAAAAGTGCGAGTAGGATATCTTTGTTTTGCCTTGTAAGGTGCCGCAGCATACTGTCATGGGTTCTGTTGTGACCAGGAGATATTTCACGAGCCACAGACAATGCAGTATCCAGTTCCCCCTGGAAAATGGGCAGCTGTAATCTTCATCATAGGTGAACTGGAAGTCCAAACTGCTCCTGTCAGCAACCACTCTATGGTGCTGGAAACCTGGATCCTGACTGGCTGTGGCAGTAAGTGTAGCAAAATAGGCCACCATCATCCCTACAATGTCTTGCGGATTGGTTTGGAGAGAGCTGGTTCCCCCCTAGAGCAGCCATGGGGCACCTCCTTCCTCTCCCAGAAATTCTCTTGATGGTCTCCCATACAACCAAGCTCCTCATGGAGTTCAGGAACTGTTCCCATTACCTTTTCTTGCTCTCTCAAATAATCTGGCGACATTTTGCTATCGCCACCTCAAAGGCTGCAAGAGTCTCTGCAGTTGGCCAGCACTCAAACCTATACAGAGCAGCATGGCTGGTTCTGATTGCAGTGTGGCATTCATCACCCCACCAAGGGACAGGCTGCCTCTTCAGTTGTCCCATGGACAGTGGATCATGTCGGTAATACAATCCACCCATTCCTCAACATTGGGATGATGTGCAAACTGGGCTAGCTGCCTGTGAAACATCCAGTCTGTTCTACTGAGTACCCATCGTAGCAGTTTCCTTTTGAGTTCCTCTATATCTGGCAAGTGGATCCAGATTGGGAAGTGATCACTTCTGTGCAGGTCACCAACCACTTCACATTGAGCCATGGGAGCAAGGGCTGGAGAGCAACGCGGGAGATTGAGGGCAGAGAACAACCAAGTTGCAGTGCAGAAGTGCTTGCTCTGTTCTGAATTTAGCAAATATGCACACAATGACTAGAGCTTCTTTGTTCGGTGCATCATGTGGCGGCAGGTAAAGGGAAAATATTCTCAATGGATGACGCACTTGCACTGATATGGAAACTGCTTGAAAAATTGGTTGTAAGGGAGAGGCGAGGAATGGTAGTCAGTAGACGAAAACACCTACTCCTCCTCTAGCTCTCTCTCCACTCAGGTCAACCTTTTCTTGTGGAGTATGTAGCCCCGAAGCTCAGGGGTGTATGATTGATGGAAATTAGTCTCCTGGAGACACAGACACAGTGGTCCATCCTAAGATAGTAGACGAAGTTCCTCCACATGCATCCTGAACCCCTGAAAGTCCCACTGAAATATGGAAGCCATCTATCACGGAGGTAACATCTTCATCCTGTCTCTCCTTCAGGGTGGGGAGACTGCAGCAGGTGGAGGTTCAGTCGTGGGCAAGATGAATGTCCCACACATATCTCATACTCCAACACCTCCGGGGAAGAGTCAGATGAAGCATCAGGTAGAATCACATTGACATGGTCCGATGGTTTACCACTGTATTTTACTTGATGTTGCTACTTTACAGCAGCTTTTTGGGCTTTGCTGGAGCTGGAGTAGGAGTGGTAATAGCCATGGTGGGCTTCTGAACAGCCTCAGCCGTTAGTCGTGCCTGGCACTCTCCCAAGTTGGTCGCTGTGCATTTGTCTGCTGTTTGGGGAGAGTGTGGGGGGGGGGGGGGGGGGGGGGACTACTGGCTCTGAAACACCTGCTGCTTTAGAAGTGCACTCGCCACTTCTGTTTGTGTAGAGGCATTTGCTGTTGGAGTAGGTTTCTGAACCATTGACACAAAAAATGTAGGAACTGTGGGAGGCTGCATGGACTTTTAGATCTTTTCGGCCTCACCATAGGGAATACACTTGGTTGTTTTTTATTTCGTGTACTTTGCATTCCTCTAGAAAGATTCTACAGTCCCTACTTCAAACAGGGTGATTTACAGAGCAGTTGATACATCTGGTTGGAGATGAGCAACCAACTCCTTTATGAGTGGCCTTACCGCAGTTGGCACACATCACTTCGCCTTTACTTCCTAGGGTTGTATGCCCAAAACGCTGGTATTTAAAACAGTACATTGGGTTTGGGACATAAGACCTTACATTTAGGTGAAGAAAGCCTGCCTTGACTTGCTCTGGGAGTTTGGGGGTGTTGTAGGTAAGAACGAAACTGAACATCCACAATTCCCTCTGGAGCCCACTGACTCTTCAGTTGGTAGATCAACTAGGTCCCTACATGGTATCACACCTTTACTGAAGTAAGAAGTGCTGTGGCGCTCTGTATTGTGGCATATTTGCTCAGGCACTTAGCACTCCATAGGTTAACAGCTTGTCGGGAACTTGAAGCTCCAGCCAACAGTGTCCCACTTCGCAACTGCTTTATAGATTTTAGAGTTCTGGCAATTCCTTTTAAGCCCTTCTGGATGTAGAAAGGTGAGACTTTCTTGACACTTCCTTCTTTCCTTTTTATTATTAGGAACGCATTCTGATTACTAGCCTGTGTTCTGTTACTCTTTACTGCCGTGTACTGCCTTACTCTTGCATCTGGAGGGCTGGCTACCTAATCCCTCTAATTAGCTGGGGCTTAGTACTTCCAGCGGCCCACCTTTCTGGCTGGGAGGAGTAAAAGAAAATTTTGGAGGACCCATTTTGGTTCCACAAGGGAAATAAGGTTCCACTCAGACAGAGCCCTGCGTGCCTGAGTACGCCTTATACAACTGAGGTGTGGCAGGTTTCCCAGAGGTTGCCCACTATATAGAGGTTTTCACAGTTCTCGTGATCTGGGTGGTCAAGCCAAGATCCCCATTCCCTGTGACATACAACGATCCACTGCCATACTGCACAGAGGTTGCTTAAGCATGCCCAGAGCTTATGGTGACAGAGGAGTGGCGGCACTGACCAATCCCCACCTCAGGAACACTGGGGTTGCCAAGCCCCTACCCAGCAAATGAACGCTGAGCCCCTGAGCGTGGGGGAAACTGTTTGCTGAAGCGTGTGGGGACAGTAGGTTATTGTGGGCTGAGGCCAGGATAATTTCTGGAGCATCTACATCTACATACATACTCCGCAATCCACCCTACGGTGCTTGGCGGAGGGTACCTCGTACCACAAATAGCATCACTGGGCAGTGTTGTACAGATAACTCCCTTCTGCACAGTTCAGAAAATCTGGGTGTGGAGGGGAGGATCCAGATGGCCTGGATTGTGAAGCAGCCACTGATAGCAAGCATGTTATGTTCAGTTGCATCCTGTACCATAGGGTGGTCCACTTTGGCAGTGAAAAATCATCCTGGTGGATGATTGGTTGGAGTCAAACAATACAAAAAGCTGCACAATGATTGTAACAGAGCTGATATATATCATGACCGCTTTCACAAGTGGTCCGGCATCTGATGGGGTAGGATAAGCCTGTGATAAGACTGGAATAAGAAGTGCTGGGTGGGTGGATTGGGCAAGTCTTGCATTGGGTCTTCCACAAGTCCCTATCTCTGTGGCAATGGTTGGGATTGTGAGTGGCATAGGGATGGACTAGGATGTTGTGGAATCTGGATGGGTTACAGAACCCCACTTCAGGAGGGGTGGGGGAAGTATCTTGGGAAGGATGTCTCTCAACCATGACTTAAAGATAGATAATCAAAGCCCTGATGAAGTATATGGTTCAGTACTCCAGTCCAGGATTGCATTGGATGACAAAGGTGGCACTCTTTTGTAGTGGGTTCTTGGGTGGTGTGTAGGGATATGGCACTGATCTGTTTGCGAAGTAGTTCTGGGGCATAGTGCCTGTCTTTGTAGGTCTTTGAGAGAACAACATAATCGACAAAGGAGTTATTTTCACTAGAGCTATGATGCACTGGGTGGCCACACTGTATGGGACGAATTTTTTGATGTGGAAGGGACAGCAACTTTTGAAATGCACGTACTGTTGGTGGATGGTTGGTTTAATATGGACAGAGGTGTGGGTTGAGCCACAATAGAGGAGGTCAACATGCAGGAATGTGACATGCTGGGTTGAGGAGAACCACGTGAAGTGGACGGGACAGAAGGTGTTGAGGAGGTGCAGGAGTGAGCCCTTCAGTCCTTAGTCCGGGTCATGAAGATATGATCAATGAACCTGAACCAGGCCAGGGATTTGGGGTTTTGGGAGGTCAAGAAGGCTGTCCTGCATATTTGTTTGCATACCTTCTCTTCAAAGGAGAAGAGGTTTTGTGTTAGGATAAAGTTAGTAAGGTGTGTGAGGAAAGAGGCAGTGGTTTGGTGTCTGAAGGATGCTAGGTGTTAAACAGTGGCAAGACCATGGGAATGAGGGACGTTTGTGTATAGGGAATTGGTATCAACAGTGACAATTAAGAAACCAGGAAGTAGATTCTGCTAGTCCCTGTCCTTCACAAACCTGGTACTGAAAAAACACATCTACATGGCACAGGCATCCCAGAACCACTTCTGCTCCCTCCACAAGATCCTGCTACTGTGCATCAGATCTCTTTATCTCTACCGTCCCCACCCCTTTACCTCCTGGATCCCTAACTGTCACTGTTGACACCACCTCCCTGTACACCAACATCCCTTATGCCCATGATCTTGCCGATATTGAACACTACCTTTCCTTAAGTCCTTTGGACTCCAAACCCACTATCTCATTCCTCATACACCTTACTAAATTTATCCTAACACACAACTACTTTTCCTTTGCAGGGTAGGTATACTAACAAATCTGTAGCACAATCATAGGTACCCACATGGCACCCTCCTATGCCAACCTCTTTATGGGACATCTGGAGGAAACCTATCTGGCCTCCCAAATCCCCAAACCCCTGGTCTGATTCAGGTTCATGGATTATATCATCATGATCTGAACTCATGGCAAATACACCTATTCTCATTCCATCAAAACCTCAACATCCTCTCTCTACCATCCACTTCACCTAGTTGACCTCAACAGAGTGAGCCACCTACCTGCACACTGACCTCCTCCTCTCTGATGGTTCCATCCATACCTCTGCACATCAGACCCACCAACCACCAACAGACCTGCACTTTGACAGCTGCCATCCCTTCCGTACCAAAACATTCCTCCCATACAGGCTGGACACACGGTGATGCTGTATCTGCAGTGACAAGAACTCCATGAATGTCCCACAAAGGCCTTCAAAGACAGGCACTACCCCCAGATCTAGATCAGAAACAGATTTCCCTTGTCATATCCTACACACCACCAATCCTACCACCATCCACAATAACCAATTATAAATTAATGCCCCCTTCATCACCCAATACACCCTGGTGCTGGAACAACTGAACCACATCCTTCCATCAGGGCTTCGATTATATATCATCATGCCACGAAATGAGGGGGCACCCTACCCAGGGGCCACTCACTGGTGAAAGCAGCCGTGTCACATCAAGCTCTGCAGCAATCACTGCACAGCTTTTTATATTGTTATGACCACCAACCAGCTGTCCAAACAGGATGAATGTCCACTGCCAAACAGTGGCCCAGAGCAACATGGACCACCCTGTGGCACAACATGCAGATAAACATAACATGCTTGATTTCAATGGATGCTTCACAATCCTGGCCACCTGGATTCTTCCCTCTACCACCAGCTTTTTCTGAAATGCGCAGGTGGGAGTTATCTTTATAACACATTCTTCGTTTCCAAAAAGTTCACCCCCCTTTCTGGATATTCTCCCTACCCTTACGCTGTGCCTGACAGCATTGTCCAACTGCCATCAAGTCCCTGCATGCTCTGCTCTTCTCTCCCCCTTGCCATACTCTGCTATCCCTCCCCGTCTCCCTGGTCCACTCTAGACTGCTGCTGTCATTCAATGCGAAAGCAGCAGTCTGGCAGAAGTGGCCGTGTGTAGGCGAAGTGTGCTGTGCTGTGCTATGTGTGTGTGTGTGTGTGTGTGTGTGTGTGTGTGTGTGTGTGTGTGTTATACTGTGTTTTCTGAAGAAGGCTCTGGCTGAGAGCTCAATGTGTAACTTTCTTTATGGTGTGCCTCTCTGCAACACGGTGTTTCATTTTTACAGTGAGTAGCAATCTATCCTTTTCATAATATGTTGTTACTAACTTTTAATGGATTACCTTCATCTAAGTTCACTTGTCAATGAGACTTTGTATTTGGAAACAACACAGAGCATGGCACATATTTCTTCATAGTGTGTACATAATCTTCAGAAATACATATACTGTATAATGAGAACCTTTCAGGATATGGCTGGTTGGATTTTGGCATTTTGTTAAGTGTGGTCATTACAGATAGTAAGGAAGGAGATGCAACAGCAATCAGCCGCAATCCCGTTAATTTTTATTACTGTTGCATATTTTGCTTTTGACTACAAATAAGTCATTTTCAGTGCATTAGAGTTACAATCCAGTACATGTCACCATGTAGTCTTACTGGTGTACAGGCAGTTCTTTATGGAATCAAAGTTGATTACTGATAGTGTACTTCCTGTGTTGGAGAAGGTCAAGGAAGGAAAGGCTAGTCAATTATCAAATGTGACCGCCATAAATTTTAAGGAAATCACTGGAAACCTGAGTCTGGATTACTGGATCAGAACTGAATACAAGCCTAGTGGCTTAACCCCATGCCACTTCACTCAGTAGCTTCTTTCAGAACTCTGCATATTAATTTAAGTGTGTAGCAGCTAAGTTCATAACAAATATAAATGAAAAGGATATGCTTGGCCTCCAATGGTCTGATATGTTTGGAATGTAAATTTCTCACCACAGTGCAATGGTACGAGTCATTCTCATGAAGAACTTTGTATTTGGCCATAAGCACCAGTTAATAACCATTCTTTGTTGAAAGCCAGCACTTTCATAACATAAAGGAGCAAAAATACCAAAAATACACATATCAATAGTTTGTGAATATATAACTACATTATTAATCAACAGAATGACACCCAGCTTCTGGGCACAGTAATAATAATAATAATAATTAAAAAAAAAAAAAAAAAAAAATAAAAAATAAAAAAAAATAAAAAAAAATAAAAAAAAACCTTTATTTACAAAAAGAAGGAATATGAAAATTCCATGTCACATCAATGTCTGTCTCCCTTAACAAAATCCCCCCCCCCCCCCCCCCCCCACACACACACACACACACAAATTTGTGACAAATTACTGATTTTAAGTTAAACATCTGTTCAACATAACTTCATCTCTTTATGAAGCCCAGTCAGAGGCCTCTCTGAGCCAATATTGCAAAGAAATGCATTTACTTGACTTCCACCCATCACTGATATTGGAAGAAGGTATCTAATAACTGGTAGCAATAATATGCACAAACCTTTACTGATATCCTTATCAGGTGGTGGAACTGAGGGCATCCAAAGAAACTAAAGGTTAGCAAATATTGTTTTGTTTTGGTTTGGTTTAGGGTACAAAAACAAGTAGGATCATACATGTCAATGTCAGAACTGTGGAACACGAAAACAAAGAGAGGAGCAAAAAACGACTACATGTTAATTCCAATTGATAGAAGAGAAGAAAGCTAAAAATAGGGATGTGGAGGAAGGTCTGTAAAATACGCAATAGAGAAACGGTGGTCCTGAACTAAAAATTAAATTCCTTCACCATACTGCTATGATGGATTAAAAGTAAAACACAGTTAACAGCCTGCGCAGTGTTCGTTACAATGGCCGATAGCTAAGAAAGCAAACACAAACGAGAATGTAAGTGGTTAAAAAAAGGGCATTCCGTCAGGAAATGGTTGACTGTCGAAAGTTGAGCTCAATGAGCACAAAGGGGGGGGGGGGGGGTTGGGGGGGGGGGGGGAGGGGGGAGCACAACTTAACAAATGGCGATGGCTAAAAAGACCATGCTCGATACGCAACCCTCATGGTGAGAGGGCCGAGATGACGTCGTCCAAGCCGCTGGGAGAAGCTTATTAACCTGGAACTTGCTCCCATGAAGAAAGCACCAGTGGTGATGCCAAAATGCTATCACCTGCTGACAGATGGCAACACAGAGATCATCAGAAGGAATGGAAGAACTAGTGGGCAGAGGTAAGAGGACTGCAGCCTTGGCAGCAGCGTCAGCTGCCTCATTTCCTGTCAGATCAACATGACCAGGAATCCATAGAAACATCACAGTGGCTCCATCAAGAGTGAGCAAGTTACAGCTTTCCTGGACCTGCTGCACTAAGGAATGGATGGGGTATAGCACACAAGAGCTTTGAAGGGCACAGAGAGTTGGAGCAAACAACGCAACTGAAAAGCCTGTGTTGCCAGATATACTGCATGGCCTGATACAGGGTGAAGAGCTCTGCTGCAAATACTAAGCAGTGTTCCAGAAACCAATGCAGAAAAACTTCAGTGCCAATGACGAAGATACACCCGACACCAAGGTCAGTGGGAGAGCCATCAGTGCACACAAAGGTATTATCATGAAGTTTTGTGCGAAGGTTGTGAAACTGAAGGTGACAAGAGTGTAGAGTAGTGTCCTTAGGAAGCAAACAAAGGCCAAGGTGAACACAGGCCACCACATGAAGCTCAGGTGGTGAAGGGGTGTGCAGGTGCGTGAAGTTAAGCTGCTGGAGCAGGAGCCGAAAGCAAACTCCAGGAGGTAACAGAGAAGAGGGACATATCCCATGCTGGCGATCAAAGAAGTCATCTAAGAAGGAGGCATAGGATGGGTGGCCCCGCATGGCAGAGAAACAGCATGCATATCTGCTGAGGAGAAACTCACAGCGGTACGACAATGGTAGTTCGACAGCATCTGCATACAGACTCTCAACCGGCCTAGTGTAAAAGGCGCCCATGGCAAAACAGATGCCATGATGGTGGATAGTATTGAGATGGCGCAAGAGGGATGGACATGCATAAACAAAACGTCCATAATCTAGTTTTGACCACACAAGGGACCGGTACAAATGGAGGAGAGTGGTTCGATCTGCTCTCCAGGAAGTACCACTGAGGACATGTAGGACACTGAGGGGCCACATGGTAAGACATATTGGTGGACCAAGAAAGTTTCCTATCGAGCATGAGCCCTTGGAATTTTGCTGTTTTGATGAATGGAAGAGCAACAGGCCTAAGGCATAAAGAGGGTGGAAGAAATCAGTTGCATCGCCAGAAATTTATACAAATGGTTTTTTTCAGTGGAAAAGCAAAAGCCACTGTCAGTGCTTCATGAGTGAATATGATGAAAACATTACTGAAGATGCCACTCAATGACACAAGTCCGTGGAAAACTGCAATAGATGGCAAAATTGTCAACGAAAAGGGAGCTGGAGATGCCCGGCGGAAAACAAGCCATAACAGGATTAATGGTGATAGCAAAGAGGAAGACACTCAGGACGGAAGCCTGAGGCACACTGTTTTCCTGGATGAAGGTGTCCAAAAGGCAGAACCCACACGTACCTTGGAAACTTGGTCTTTTAATAATTCCTGAAGGAAACAGGGCATGTGGCCACAGAAGCTCCTTGTTTGTAGAGAGAATGAAGAGTCCTCTAGTAGGTGTCATAGGCTTTCTCCAAATCGAAAAACACAGTCACAGTCTGGGATTTCCGCAGAAAACCAATCATGACATGGGTGGACAAAATGACAATATGGTCTACTGCATACTGCAGAACAGTACACTCGAAACCCACCTGGGCAGTAGTTAGTAAACTGCGAGACTGAAGCCACCATACCAGCTGGGCAAGAATCATACTTTCCATCACCTTGCAAACACAGCTGGTGAGAGAAAAGGGGCAGTAGCTAGAAGGAAGGTGTTTGTCCTTACTGAGCTTAGGTATGAGTATGGCAGGGACTTCACGCAAGTGTCTAGGAAATGTGCTGTCTGCCCAGATGTGGTTGTACGTATAAAGCAGAAAGTGATTGCCTGCAAGAGAAAGGTGCTGCAACATCTGAATATGAACATCGTCTGGCCCTGGGGCGAGGATCGAGATGAAGTGAGACCATGATCTAGCTACCTCGTAGTAAAGGCAGCATTGTAGCACTCACAATTCTGAGAAGATAAGGTATCGCACGAGTCTCCTCCACTTGTTTCCGAAGGAGGAAGGCAAGATGATAATGAGAGGAACTCAAAATCTCCACAAAATGGTGGCCCAAGGTGTTTGAGATAGCAACAGGGTTCACTATGACATCGTCTGCTACTGTCAGGCCGGAAATTGGAGAATGGATCTTGGTCCCAGAGAGCTCTCAGAGATTAGCCCACATGATGGAAGAGGGAGTGGATCTGTTAAAACAACTAGTGAATGAAATCCAGCTAGCTTTTTTTTGCCATCCCACAGAACGTGACGATACTGTGCAAGCAACTTTTTATAATGAATGCAGTCTGCCATCTTAGGATGATGGTTAAAAATGTGGAGAGCACGTCTCTGTGCGTGATTGCATCATGGCACGCCTCAGTCCACCAAGGGATCAGGACACAGCATGGTAAAGAAGTGTGAGGGATGGAATGTTCTGCAGCCTTAACAGTAATGTTTGCAAGATATTCTACCTGGTCATCACAACTGGAGAAATGTTGTTCATTGATGGTCATCAGGGAGGAGTAAAGCCTCAAGCCGGCCTTAGTAAGCTACCATTTGTGTGTGCATGTAGTTGGGGTAGGAGTCAGTAAACGGACAGCACACGAGAAATGGTCGCTCGAGTATGTGTCAGAGAGAATGTACCACTTGAGATGTTGGGCAAGCTAAACAGTGCAGAAAGATCCAAATGGGAATAGGTGTGTGTGGAGTCTGAAAGGACCATGGATGCTCCTATGTTAAGACACAGGATGATAAGTTGATTTATCACCCAAGATGGCACCTCCTGGACAGGTTCTGGGAGAACCCCAAAGGGGATGGTGCACATTCAAGTCACCGAGCAGCAGAAAGGGGTGAGGTAGCTGCTCAATAAGCTGGAGGAATCTGTCCAGGTGACATCGAATGATAGAGCGATATAAATGGTACAAAGGGAAAACGTCAAGTGAGAAAGGAAAAGGCGAACTGCAATAGGTTGAGGCCAGGTAGTCAGGAAGATGGGTTGACTATGAATGTCATCCCATACGAGCAGCATCCTGAGGGAGAAGGTCAAAATGGACTGGGAAGAAATGCGAGAGCTCAAAGCGGTTGTGAGGATGCAATTTCATTTCCTGGAGGCAGAGAACAAGCGGACACTGCGATTCTAAGAGCAACCATACACATTCTTTGTTTGATCGAAGGTCACGAATGTTCCATTGAAGGGCAGCCATAACATGGAAAGGAGAGGAGGGAAAAAATGAAGGGGTGTCACCTCAGTGGCTGCCGTGTGCCAGCCTTCAAAGACTCACTGCTACAGGGCACAGAGGCTAGAGGATCCTGCTCCACGAGATCTACAGAGGCATCGGCATTCTCCCTCTGTTGATCTGCAAAGTCCCGGGCAGAAAAACGGCTGGCAGTGCGCACTGGCTACACAGAGGTCGGCCGGGCTAGGGTATCACGTGGTATGACCGCCGAAGAGGATCTCAAAGCCAGCAAACAAGAAGAGCATTTGCCGTTGTTTGACTTCTTGAAGCCTTTCCGGTTGGCAGAGGAAGACTCATATGTTTGTTGGCTGCAGGGACACAGGAAGTCTTCATGGGACTATTCCTTCTGTCCTTTCTAGCCTGCTGGTTGTGTAGTAGGTGACTTCGCCCCAGAAGGCAAACGTTTGGTGGCTTGTTGCACAGCTGGACGATGAGACAGCAATGCTAACGTGAAGCTGGGCAATTTCACAACCACATTGCTGAATTTGAGGTCGCATGTCTACGTGATATGTGACCATGTCCTCCATGGAGCAGGATGTAGCAAGAACAGTACTGTAAGTGCCAGATGGTAGAACACAGGGCTTGTGACTAGCCAGTAACTTGCGAGTGACCGGGTAAGACACTTTTCCTTTACCTGGATTTTCTGGACAGCCCGCTCATTGAGATACACAGGATAATCTCGAGAGGAGGCAGCATGGTCACAATTGCAGTTGATAGACTGGAGAGGGGGAGGTGGATGATTGTCCTCATTCACATCCCTACCATGGGTTACACATTTGGCTGGGGGTCGACAAGACATTGGAGTGTGGTTGAAACAATGACACTGGCAGCAGCACATTGGGTTTGGAATGTACGGTCAAAATGTGGTAACTTCATAGCCTGCTTTGATATTGGATGGAAGCACCGCTCTATCAAAGGTGAGAAAAAGAGTGTGTGTGGGCACTAAGGACGTATCTACCTTTTTCATATCCTGATGGGTGGATATGACACCCTGCTCAGAGGTACGTTTGGATTTCTGTCTCAGTCAGACCTTCGCATAGCCTAGTGTAAATAACACCATGGGAAGAATTCAGAGTTCATGGGCCTCAACACGAACAGGATAGCCGTACAGAAACAAAGTGAAAAACAGTTGTTGTGCTTAAGAATCAGAGGTAGTCTCCAAAAGCAAAGTGCCATTAAGTAAACAAGAGCAGGATTTCACAGGGCTGGAAATTGCATCAACACCTTTCTGAATAAGAAAAGGATTTACCGTTGCAAAGGACTGGCCATCTTCAGTATGTGAAACCACGAGGAATCATGGTACAGCTGGGAGGGTCTTTGAATCAGGAGCTTCATCTCATTTACATTTGGTAGATGTGGACTGCAAAGATGATGATTGGCTCATTGTTAAATTTTCTAACCTACCTGCCCGATTAAGGGATCTGACATTCCACGCTCTGATCCGTAGAACGCCAGTTTTCTTTCTCCTGATAACAATGTCCTGTTGAGTAGTCCCCTAACCATTTTGGTTAGTGTTACAAGGCCAGATCAGTCAATCATCCAGACTGTTGCCCCTGCAACTACTGAAAGGGCTGCTGCCCCTCTTCAGGAACCACGCGTTTGTCTGGCCTCTCAACAGATACCCACCCATTGTGGTTGCACCTATGGTACGGCTATCTGTATCGCTGAGGCACGCAAGCCTCCCCACCAACAACAAGGTCCATGAATTTATTCATGTATTTTTATATCCTTTGCAAATTAAAATAATACTAACTAACTGAAACTAAACTATTACATAGTAATAATCAAAACATGAAGACAAAATTGTTGAAAACGAAGAAATAAGGAACACCAAAGACTGGTGCTGTGCATTTTATTGTTTGCAGTATGCGTTAGCAGATATGAAGACTTTTAAAGTCTATAGATAACAATCAACTAAAAACCAATACCAACCTGCATAGAGCTTCCACAGTCCACTGAAACCTTGCATGCATATTGGTCCAAGGAAGAGAAGCATTGTTAACAAGAGTGGAATAACTGCAGCAGGAAAAAGGCCTTGCCACCTTAATCCCAGAAGTTCCCATATTGAAGCCTGGAATTTAAAGATTTGAATTTCAATGCTTATCAGCGCCTGTTTTGACAGAAAAACGTAACTCACAGTAAGAATTCCTAGCACATTTTTTGCAACAAATAAAGACTGAGCAACATTAAAACTATGCTTTGGACTGCACTTCACAAATATCAATGTTCATTTCGACATTGTAGCAGAAATCTGTATAACACTGTGTTAAGTTTGTAATAGTAAGAATTTTCATTGGCTTTAAGTAGAGGTGAGAGCGCCAGAAAACAGTAATTTTACTATTTCTCATCAGCACATATAGTCATATTTATAATATAATAATGCCACAAGTGCCAATCAAAAGATTTCAGAAAGTTTCTAGTTGTCTTGTAGGCTGTTACATCTATCGATTATTCAATTTCTTCAATGTTGAGGTACAGCAGAAAAATATATGCCTTCAATGAGTTAGTTAACTCTTGTGCTTTAATTTTCTTTCTTTCCAGTTGCTTTTTCGAATACCTTACATTATCATTTGATACCTTTAACACCCCTCGAATATGAGTCTAATCACTGAAGTCTTTCGCCAGTTTTTATGGTTTTCATCTGGCTTTCATATATTTTTTCCTCTTATATTTTTATTTACCTTTTTTAAAATTCCTTCTCTGGAAAAGCTATATAAAAATAGCGGGGATACGAACATCATTATGAAAACGCTTAAGAATCTTTTCTTTATGGTCGATGGGTGGTCTCTGTAACAATGTAGAAAAAAAGAAATTAAAAGTTGCCTGAAATTCGATATGCTGACGATAAAATACGGGCGTAAATCCGAAATTTATGGACTCGGTGACATTTTTCAAATACATTTGGCAACAGCGTCACGTGTAATCATTGTGCAGACGACTTAATAGTTAATGATTAGCAGATAAAATATTTCACAAAAGACATCATGAAATCGAAGCACAGACCTGTTATGTGGGGAATTCCAGACATATAAACTAGCGACATAAACGACTGACAAAAGAAAACATGCCACTATAGACGATATACATGCGTATTCTTTCATTCTTCTATCCTCCATACTGCTATTCTACGCTGTCACGTGACTCCTTGAAGCTTTCCTATTCGCCATTCGTTAGTCTGCCTTAGGAATAAGAAAATGGCTGCCAGTACTGATGGAAGGGTATCCTTTGTTTAGGATTTTCTGCTGCAGAATTACAAGGATATTTTAAAATGCCGAGTGCTTCTTTCACCTCTTCTCGTTCTTACGTTCGGAGATCGAGAAGAAAAAATGCAAACCGCATTCCTCTACCGTCAAGAGCGAGCTCAGGTAAGAGAAGACTGCTGTTCTCTGCCAGAACTGAAATGCTTGGACTCGTCCCAGGCCCATGTCCGTACCTATTGACAGCTTATCAGTTTTGTGTGTGATCACTATGTGTAATCGTTTTGCAACATATTAGATGTATAGGGCCTTCAACATATAATGTGCGTTTTAGTTTCATTAAAGTAATTTTAAAGAAGACTGGAAGAAATTACCATATCTCTATGCAATGTCAAATTACATATTTTGCGAGTCTGCCGTTTATCCGTATGTAAGATGTATCGTTTTTGTGAACCGTTCCGGTGGACGTCAGGGGGAAGGAGTGAATGGCTTTGGCAAAACTGGTTGGAATTATGTGAGAGTATACTTACCAGCTCTTAATTCTACATTGAACGGTACTCATTGTCAGTTTCATTGCCGAATATGTTTCGTATATTGTAATACTCATAAACTTTCGGATCCGGATTGTGCTCTAATCGCCACTTAAGTCGTATCACAATCGTACATATATTTAATTGTCCACCGCAGAGCAAACTTATGTATTGTAGTGTTGTGATCAGCAGCAAGAAGATTGTTTTGTGTGTGAACGCGTGTTGCTCTGATGAAGGATGTTATGTTTGCATTGTAGATATGGCCAGCTGATTTGTTTCTTTCGTTGTTATATAAGAAAAAAAGCCCATCCTATGGATCGTTAACGTTCATGTATTAAACATCAACTTTTTGTTAACGATTTCATTCCCATATTTATTGGGAACCATGTTTCGTCTAATAAGACCCAGCGTTCTGCAAATCGCAAAAACCTCACAACTCACCTGTATGTTCTGTGTGCAATGCCATTAGAGCAAATCTTAATATTGTTATATATCTCATTTGTAATTGTTATACACTGCCACTGGATGTTTGATTTTGTATAATAGATAATGGTAGTGGTTTTCTGGAAATGCTAAGCAATTACTGTCAAAAGTGATGCCCTGTAGTTTTAAAGAGTTCATTGCGCAAGGTGTGTGCCAGCTTTTCATTGTTTTGTTTGAAAGTAACAGTGGTGAATAAATCAGATTTATGTACCATCATTTCATCTCTTGAAGAAATACAGAAACTGGCACTATATATGTGTCCATATTATGCAAACTACTGTAACACACCTGACATAGGGTACTTCCCATTGTAAAACATTGGCTTTATTCATTGTTATATGTAGTGTGGAAAGATGGTTAAATGTGTGCCTGCGTAGTATCACTTGCCTAATGTGATCTTCACTGTGTATATGAAACAGATACATGAGGAGCTGTAATGTGTTCCTAGAGTCCTCACATAACTTCAGATGTTTCAATAATTCAGTGTCTCTCGCAAATTAAAAAATAAATCATTTATGCTGCCATTATTTATTTGCATTCAGTAGTATCTTGTTAGTTATTAGTTATATTTAGTATAACATCACAATCTGTTTTGTAACTGGTCTCCTGGGTTGTCATTCCATTTCATAATGACCTTCCAACAAATTCTTAAACTCGAATACTTGCATTTGTTGATTGATTCCATCAGTAACTCATTGATGTGTCCACAGTTTACTAATTTTCTAAGCTGCAAAGTTTTACGTTTCTGAACATTTAATGCAAGTTGTGAGTCGTACCATTGTATTTCTGTGGATCACTTCTGCTACTCTTCTCATAGATGCAGTGACCTTTGTTTTATTCCAACTCTGTGGCACAGTTTTTTGTTCAGATAATGTGCTGTGTATTGTGTTTAAAATGGTGGGGGCACAATATCTTAACTTTGTACGTAAGATGTTTCAAGCTTCTTACCATTTTCGTTTGACTTGGTTACAGACGTGTCAGTTCATTGACTGTGGTATTCAGAATGGAATGGTCACATTGAGAAATATGGACAAATTATAGACAATTGATGTACACTACTTAATCTTCAAAATGATGAAATGCTTAGTATTGTTCATAAACTCATACATAAGTAGAAGTAACATACTACCTAGCTTTCAGAACTAAGAGTTCCTTTCTTGGGAAGGAGAGAGGTAGGTTATTCAGACCCCAGGATGAGAGGGTATAGTGAGGATTGAGCACAATTATTGTCCTCACCACAGTTTTTCTCTCTCATCCTGTTCTAGTTCAATTTTTCCTTTGGTACCGTCATGACAAATATGCAGATAGTGCTGTAAAGTCGATTGAAAGTAGGTGAAATCCCAAAACACACATCTGCATAAGTAATTTAGAAAAAAAATGGCAGCTTTCTGTATTCCTTCAAATGATTTACTATGTGACAACAGTTTTCAAGCACCAATAAAATAATGTTCAGGTTAATTTCATTTGGCTGTACTGGTAAATCTTGACACAAAGTCTGGATCACACTAGGCCAGTAATTTAGTCAATTGGCCATTGATTTAATTGCTGTACTACATGAGAAAACAAGCAGTGGAGCAGTACATCTTGGAATGAAAAAATTATATAGTGCCATACTCTCCCCATTGCATTGGGGAGAGGATGGCACTTTGTGCATCAAAATACTCAGTGGAGACTTGTCCATTATCTAATATATTTTCTGAGTATAGGCCTACCTCTTGCAGTTCTTCTTCTGATGACGAAAAAAGCATTAAGTATGACAAAGTGCATTTAATCATAGCACAAGTGTGAACATTATGTTAAGCCACTGGTCAGTTGGTTACCACAATCTCTATTTTGGCATTCAAATTTACTGGCTTCACCAACTCTCAACCGAAATGTGACCTTCCAATGTAACCTAGCCTTGGGCTACACTACAGATTGGTGTGTCACAACTGAGACTTCAAGTGGCTTGGGGGTGTCTAGCATCACACACTAGCCCAGCTTGCAGACAAGTTTAAAATGGAAAAAGAGATGAGATATGTAAAGAATAGCGAAGAGTACAAAGATGGATCATTAACAATAAAACATTTGATATTTGTGTTGTTGCAACAAATTGTGTAAACAATGTGGGGACACACACACACACACACACACACACACACACACACACACACGGGGGGGGGGGGGGGGGGGGGGGAGATTGATTGTTAAATTACTCTCCAGTTGTATACAGTATTATCATACTCATTGCTCTTTGTTCTTTGTTTCTTTAGCAGACCCATGTGAACTCCAGTGTCATGTGCCAAACCAGAATATACCAGGTGCTGGTGGTGCTTCGAGTGCATCCACAGTGACTGGATCAAATGCTGCCGGCAGCTCAGCCTCTGCGGCGTCTGCTGGAAACACAAGTTCATCTAGTGTAAACAATGGCACTACTAGCCATCAGTCCCCGTACGACCTACGTAGAAAATCCCCTCCTCACCATGAACCTTCAACAAGTACAAGTATGGCAGCGTCTTCCACTGTATCGACTGCTAATAGTTACACTGCTTCCATGCTGCCAGCTCGCAAAAGGCCGAGGCGGAACTGTTCAGTATCATATGATCGTAAGTATTCAACATTAATTTACAAACAATATTTTGAAAATCTTTAAAAGCATTGAAAGCATCACCTGAATGGTAATCTATGAATGAGTGTTGGTAGCAGGAATAATTCTTGCGAAAAGAGCCATTTTGGTGCAGGAAAGGACAAAGCCTATCATAAAATTCTATACTCTTTATCAAACAGTTGATGTTTCATTTTTATAATTTCATTGCCTCATCAGTGTTTGTTACAATTTATAAATAGTTTCTCGTTTAGGCCCTGAGATAGTTGTCTCACAATTTCTATTTGTGCTATATAATAAATACTAGGGGGACCTTTTGTTATGAAGGATCATTCAATGAGTAGTAAGTTTTTATGTCCATAACACTTCCTGTTCCTTTCTTTGGTGGTAAATAAACACAGCTCTCATTCATGATCAGACTCACTGTATAGGCCTATAATGTTATTGTCAGGTCTGCCTGTTTTTTAGTTTCGTGTTAATTCTTAAATGTAAATAGTACAAATGTTGCACCCATAATCGAGGAATGACTTTAAAATAACACAGCCTAATTCAAACTATAGTGAAAAATCATAGTGTAAATGTGGCAGCATGGACCACTTCTGATGGAGATCGGTAGCTGATACATATAATACCGAAAAATGGTATACCACCTGTCTGCTTTGACATGTGGCATTATCGAGATGGTTGGCTTCCCTACTTAAAGTGTATTCAGTATGGCAGCCCTTACATCATTCATTACACCCATGAACAAACACCGATAACACATGAAATGTTCTAACTCTAGCAATAAAATGGAACTAACAGGACAACTGTGGGTGGTAGGGAGTTTTGGATGAGGGCAAACTAAATATGTGGCAGTGAGCAACATCATTCCAAAGAAGTATACACTCAAAAATAACATACTACGTGAAATCAACAGTAACCAACCCAACCAAAAATGCAAAAAACATACCATTAGTATCATACATTTTGCTTGTTTTATGTAGCTCAAATGAAGACAGCAATACCCCAACACGAAAAGCTGGTCCCTCTATTTTCACTTAACCTGTATAGCTCAGACAAAACCCATGATACCAGCAATCCACAACTAGCAGAACTAAGCATTATCAAAATCTAGTGAGACAAAAATAACAACACTCCTTGATACTCACCACTATAAACTACTAAATATGAGCTTCGACTACTAATACAGACAAAATATGCAAAATCATTAAAAAGTGCCTACTCCAACATAAATTTTGGTATCCACTTCTCAAAATTAGCAGCACAAAGAAACATATTGACTACCCTACCAAAAAACACTTGCTAAATTTTGTTGTAAGATCTGTACGTAGTACCAAACGAAAACCCAAAAAAATAACTTTCAAACTATTATCAACACACTCTGACAATTTCAAAACTGAGAACCAACCAATAGCCAAAATTCACTACATTAAAATAACTCACAGACAAGGCAACAAAACAAACTGAGAAACATTGACATCCCTCATTAAAGTGTGTCACCGCGTTACTCCACGATATCATCTGCGAAGAATCCATTTCAAACATGCTGCACCCAGTGACTTAACACAATACAGTTACGTTAAGAACAAAAAAGCCGAAGGGTGGTATCTCAGCTTTCGGCGGACCTGAAGGCTATGACTGTGTGTGGGTGTGGGTGTGAGAGAAAACATTTTCAGTCTGTAATTTGGGATATTTTTATGTTTGTTGTGATGCCTGTAGCAGTATGTTTAAGCCTTGCCCTATGAAATTTTTTGTGCCCTATTTTAATTGGTCTAACAGCCATTGGGAGTTCAATAGAGCCATTGTTTGTGTATGTTAGATGTTATTTGTTTAATTTTCTAAACTGATCACACTTATTAATACATCTGTTAATGTATCAGCATAATCTATAATTGTGAACTTCTCTTATGCAGAATGCACAACCTCAGCAGCACACTATCTACAGTATGAGCTCCCAGATGAGGTACTGTTAACGATATTCAGCTACCTGCTAGAACAGGATTTGTGTCGTGTTAGCCAGGTTTGCAAGCGCTTCCAGACAATAGCAAATGACAACGAACTTTGGTATGTTTATTTTATAAATTAAAAATTCATTCTGAACGATTATTTCTACAATATTTATTTTAATTGTATGCAGCTGCATTTTTGTTTTCAGTGCAGTGTGCAATAATTGTAGACCTAGTTTGAATAAAACAGTTATTTATGGTTATCGTGTTATGAAATGTCATGCTAGTTAATAAAACTGCAATTTTCTGTAACATTTATATTGAATCTGAGATTCTGAATTATTAATTCCTTTGACGAGGAGGAGAATATAAACCAAAGAGTATAAGTGCCTACTGGTATTAAAATTGGTAGCAGTTTCCTTATTGAATGTTTATGTTCTTTTCTATCCTCATTGTGCAGGTGCCCAATTCATATGCAAACAACTTTCTGTTCCCCTTATTTTCAGGTGAAAAAAATAATTTATATAACAATCCAGAGTGGGTTTTAACTGTCATATATTTCTGTGGGTGTACTGCATTTGTGTTCGTAGTCAGATTGTTTATAAATCTTTTTCTTGTAATTCCGGTACTCAAACTGCAAGGGGCACAATTTCGTAGAAAGTGTGGCATTTGGAACATAATAAAGTAATATGTGATCAGTAAATGAGGTATACAGTAGCACCTAGTTTAATTCCTTCAGAGAGTTTGTCTTTGGAAAGATGTTAAGAGAATACACTTCATCCCCATGTCCTGTTTGCGCTGTAGCTTGTCAAAAGTGTGTGTGTGTGTGTGTGTGTGTGTGTGTGTGTGTGTGTGTGTGTGTGTGTGTGTGTCATTCAGTGTAATTGTTAGACACTTTTGACAAGAGGTTAAATAATAAAATAAATTTACAGCAGTCTTTGGAAAGTAATGACACACACACACACACACACACACACACACACACACACACACGCACACGGGGAGGGGGGGGGGGGGGAGAACAGCTAACCTATCAGTCATTGTTTTGGTATAACAATCATGATCAACGTATCTGCATATGGCAGCAGTGCTGCAAGTCTTCGGCAAGCGATGTATGCGAACTCGTGTTATTTGCTCTTCTTTGTACACTTATGTTGTCGACTTGTCTCTGACAACAGTCTCATGATGTTTTTTGGTTAAATGGGTAGCGGCGAAGGCTCACCAATCGAGTACACTTGGAAACTCAACTCGAAAACTACACTATCTTTCTGGATTCTCCAAAATAAATCTTCACATGTCCTTAATTGTCAAAACTTCATCTGTAAATGTAAGACTATCCCTATACTAACAAATTACCCAATGTAAAAGCATTGACCTCAGCATTAGTATCTTAATCTGCAAATGTATTTTCCAAAGGACGAATTTGAGAATAAACCTCATTTAATAATCAAATTAATTGGGTACTTCGAAATTAGTATCTGTTCTCTTATGCTGTGTGAATGTGTTTTGACATTAATTATACATTGAAAAGTCTGACAGTGGTGAGCAGTATTACTGAAATAAACTGGAACATTGTACAGACTTAACAATATTTAATATTGTACCATAATGCCGTAATAATTTTTTGTAGAAATTGTTGGATGCTTAATTTTCTTGTTTATTGTGATTGTGGTTATTGTAACAGGAGGTACTCAAAAGAAACTGAACTAATTTATTGATGGGTAGAGCTCTTGTATTACCACATTTTCTGCTCAGAGTGCATAGAGCGAACATTCCAGAGACAGTAAACGAAGTGCTATTACTGAAGAAGGTAAGGCTAAGTTTGACAGAGTTCATAGTGACATATGTTGTGTGTGATTGTCATTTTTGCACTGGCTGATTTTCATGAGCAGCTTGTGACGGTGAAATTCTGCTTTTTCCTTGGAGAACAGGAACAGAAACTCTCGGAATGTTAAAAACAGCATACAAGGACAATGGTATGGGTAAAAATCAAGTGTTTGAGTGGTTTTTCCGTTTCAATAATGGTGAAATATTAGTTGATGACAAACCTCATTCTGGTCGTCCTTCCACAGCCCGAACCCATGAAAAAATTGAAAATATTTGTGCAATCAACGAAGATCGACTATGGACTATTGAAGAAATTGTGCTGTTGGGAGTGACTTGGAGTTCAGTGCAGCAGAATTGTGACAGAAGATCTGGAAACGAAAATGATGTCTGCCAAATTCGTGCCATACTGCTGACTCCTGAACGAAAACAAGGTCATGTGGAACCATGCTGCACTTTGTAAGAAGAGTCCCAAAACGATCCAAACTTTTTTCAGAAATTATCACAGATGACAAAACTTGGATCTGCGCTTACGATTCTGAATCAAAGCCAGCGGAAGACTTAGAGTTCACCTCGCCCCAGGAATGCTCATCAGGTGTTTTCAGTGTGAGAGGACTCGTCCATTCAGTGTTTGTTCCGAAGCGTAAGACAGTTAACAAGTCTTTCTAGTTAGAAGTTTTGAAAAGATTGTGCACCAGTGTGTGGTGAAAGTGGCCTATTTTGTGGCATTGGGTGAGTTTTTCCATTATGACAGTGCCCCTGCTTACACAGCCCTGTGTGTATGACAGTTCTTGACCAAAAATGGTATGACCCTCCCCCCTTCCTCCTCCTCCTCCTCCTCTTCCTCCCTCCCCCCCCCCCCCCCCTTGCTGACCCAACCTTGCCCTGTGTGACCTTTTTTCCATAGAATGAAAAGACATGAAAGGAAAGAGTTTCGCTGATCTTGCTGAGTTGAAGAAAACAAAGTCTTAAGTACATCACAAAAGATGAATGTAAGCCGCATTTTGAAAAATGGAATAAAAGATTGGACAACTGTATTAATTCAAGTGGAGAGTATTTTGAAGGGGATTGAAGGTTTGTGCTTGAAATGTGTATAAATACGTTAACAAGAAGTTTGGTTTCTTTTGGGCACCCCTTCGTATTAAGTTGAGTTGGGATAAAAAGATGATGGAAACCTTAAATGAATAGAGTTGGGAAGCTCAGCTCTGCAGACTGCAATTTATAGTTGCATTTTACGTTGTTTCTAAATTACCATTGTGTTTCTGTAGTATAAAGTAAAACAGGAAAGTGTCTGCCTATATGTGAGTGACAGTTAATAAATTTATTTTTTATATATGTTGTAAATGGTTATGAATGTGCACATTCTAGGTATAATGGCAGTCTCCACATCTTATTAGATTAATATTATTGTGACAAGTTTGATGTAACTGTATTTCAGCTTGTGTTACCACAGTTGTTTCTTGTCTTTCCAGGAAAAATTTGTACCAAAGTGTGTATGAATATGATCTTCCATTGTTCAATCCTGCCCCGTGTCGATTCGAGTTTGTTTCTTCAGAGGACTCCGAACACGCAAATCCTTGGAAAGAAAGCTTTAGACAGTTGTATAGAGGAGTGCATGTTCGCCCTGGGTACCAAGACCTTTCATTTCGAGGACGCAGCATCAATTATTTTAATACAGTTCAAGGTGCACTAGACTTTGCGGATGAGCGTAGTGTCAATTCTGGTGAAGGTTGTGAAGGGTCACCTGCCATAGTATTCCTTCACACTGGTACATACCGTGGAGAGTTTTTGGTTATAGACTCTGATGTGGCTCTAATTGGAGCTGCTGCTGGTAACGTTGCAGAATCAGTGATTTTGGAAAGAGAATCTGAGTCTACTGTAATGTTTGTGGAAGGAGCAAAGCAGGCTTATGCTGGACACCTTACAATCAAATTTTCACCAGATATTACATCCACTGTTCCACATCATAAACATTATTGTTTAGAAGTTGGAGAAAATTGCAGTCCTGTTGTGGATCACTGCATCATTCGCAGTTCTTCTGTTGGTAAGTACTGGAAGATACTTTCCTCCTAAAACTTTACTTTGATACTGTAAAGAATTGGTCCAGTTGTTCTACATTTATTAATGTGTTCTATTTACTTACAGAAATGTGTCTCAAAAATTCTATATTGTTATCTTGTTGCATATTTTTTCCAGTATCTCTGTGTGCTGTATTGGGAAAACAGAGCTAAAATTATGTAGAGTTAAAGTTGCACTAAATGTACATTATTTTAAAATTGCATCTTCTATTTAACGGACATTGATATGGAAAAACAGACCAACAACATAAAATGTGAAAACCGCATCAGAAAAACTACTTAAAAGTTTAAGATACCTTTTATAAGAACTCTAAATTATGTCAACTTTTAAATAAAACCATCACACATGTTGTTGCTTTTTATACAATATCAGGTCGTCCAGCATCCTGGAAAACAGGGAACACACTGTGAAATTTTTTTTTTTCTGGAAAACTCAGGAGAACTTAAAATTTTTGCATTTGCCTTAAAAACCCTGGAAAAGGCATGTTATCTGATTTGATTCTGGGCAGAAGCATTTCCTTGCCTTCAGATTGGCGTGATGAAGTTCTCTCTCACTCTTTGCCCTCAACTCTGTGCTGTGAGACCACCCTCCACCTGGCTTTTGGAAGGCCCACCCCCCTCCCCCATGCAGCCCCATCTAAGGTAAATCTGAAAAGATAGATTGTTCAGGTGTCCATGGTTGACACCAGTGTTCATAAGGCATTCGTGAAAGAGCCAAAAAGCAAGCTCAAGGTCAAGGTGATCCAGAAGGTCCCATGATTTTGGTCTTCGGGACAGAGTGTAGATTTCAATAATATTACAAGCACTTCTGTTTTACTGCAGAAGTTTTGCACTTTTTGGTGTGGTGGGGGGGCAAAAGGAAATGGTGTCAGTCTGGACTCAGCAAATATTAATGGATGTTTAAAAGTGTGTAAAGAAAGTAGGAACAGAAATAGATGAAACTGAAATGTAAGGTCACTACTGGGATCCTAAGTGTCATAGCTATGAAGTAGTGTGTGAGTCTATGAAGGGCAAGATGCTGCTAGCTCGTCTCGCCTTTTTTGAGACTGGCTGCTCGAGTTGAGTAGTTTCTGTCTAAATTTCAGTCAGATGCCTCCATAACTCCATTTCTCTGTATTTCCCTCTATTCTGTGGTCAGAGAATTAATGAGAGAATTTGCCAAACAAGAAGTTTGTAGAAGCAGAGTTGCAACCTCAGAAGCTGGACATCAGGTACAGAGCCAAGAAAATCCTAAGAAATTTTGTTCTTACGTCAAAGCGGTAGGTGGATCAAAACAAAATGTCCAGACACTCTGTGACCAAAATGGTATTAAAACAGTGGATGACAGACTCAAGGCCGAAATACTAAATGTCTTTTTCCAAAGCTGTTTCACAGAGGAAGACTGCACTGTAGTCCCTTCTCTAGATTGTTGCTCAGATGACAAAATGCTAGATATTGAAATAGACGACAGGGGGATAGAGAAACAATTAAAATCTCTCAAAAGAGGAAAGGCCGCTGGACCTGATGGGATACCAGTTCGATTTTACACAGAGTACGCGAAGGAACTTGCCCCCCTTCTTGCAGCAGTGTACCGTAGGTCTCTAGAAGAGCGTAGCATTCCAAAGGATTGGAAAAGGGCACAGGTCATCCCCGTTCTCAATAAGGGACGTCGAACAGATGTGCAGAACTATAGACCTATATCTCTAACTTCGATCAGTTGTAAAATTTTGGAACACGTATTATGTTAGAGTATAATGACTTTTCTGGAGACTAGAAATCTACTCTGTAGGAATCCGCATGGGTTTACAAAAAGACGATCATGGAAACCCAGCTCGCGCTATTTGTCCACGAGACTCGGAGGGCCATAGACACGGGGTCCCATGTAGTTGCCGTGTTTCTTGACTTCCGCAAGGCGTTCGATACAGTTCCCCACAGTTGTTTAATGAACAAAGTAAGAGCATATGGACTATCAGACCAATTGTGTGATTGGATTGAAGAGTTCCTAGATAACAGAACGCAGCATGTCATATATATATATATATATATATATATATATATATATATATATATATATATATATATATATATATATATATATATCGGAAGTTCACTGAGGCTTTTTGCCGATGACGCTGTGGTATATCGAGAGGTTGTAACAATGAAAAATTGTACTGAAATGCAGAAGTATCTGCAGCGAATTGACGCATGGTGCAGGGAATGGCAGTTGAATCTTAGTGTGTACAAGTGTAATGTGTTGTGAATACATAGAAAGAAAGATCCCTTATCATTTATCTACAATATAGCAGGTCAGCAACTGGAAGCAGTTAATGCCATAAATAATCTGGGAGTGGGCATTAGGAGTGATTTAAAATGGAATGATCATATAAAGGTGATCACCGGTAAAGCAGATGCCAGGCTGAGATTCATTGGAAGAATCCTAAGGAAATGCATTCCGAAAACAAATGAAGTAGGTTACAGTACACTTGTTCGCCCACTGCTTGAATATTGCTCACCAGTGTGGGATCCGTACCATATGGGGTTGATAGAAGAGATAGAGAAGATCCAACGGAGAGCAGCGCGCTTCGTTACAGGATCATTTAGTAATCGCGAAAGCATTACGGAGATGCTAGATAAACTCCAGTGGAAGATTCTGCAGGAGAGACGCTCAGTAGCTCGGTACGGGCTTTTGTTGAAGTTTTGAGAAGATACCTTCACCGAGGAGTCAAGCAGTATATTGCTCCCTCCTACGTATATCTCCCGAAGAGACCATGAGGATAAAATCAGAGAGATTAGAGCCCACACAGAGGCATACCGACAATCCTTCTTTCCATGAACAATACGAGACTGGAATAGAAGGGAGAACCGATAGAGGTACTCAAGGTACCCTCCGCTTGCGGAGTATGGATGTAAATGTAGACTAAGAGAGCTCTGGGTCTATGTGACATATCAGGAAATAAGCTTTGCTTTCTGGGATGGGTGTCGTATATGTATGAAGAGCATGGTATCCAAAATTCTGGATAAATTTCCCCTATCATATTTCTTTATGAAGGGCACTGCATGTTTAGACACAGAAGTGGCAATTAACACTGACAATGAGAAAAAGTGGTTAGCAATAGCATTAATACCTCTTACTATCTTAAATTGATTTGGTGGTCATGAGGCTGATGCCATTGCAAGTGATTCCAAAATCTAGTAGTTAAGTCAGTAAAGAAAATGGGGATTACAATCGCATCAATAAATTGTGGATGATGGTCATTGAGTTCAAGAGTGGACATGAAAATGTGAAGAGATTTATCAGGGTTACTTGCTGTCGCTTCTGTGGCATTGCCAGCCTTGAAAGTGATTTAACTGACAGCTCCATTGTGGTTAAAAATTTGGCTGAAGCCTTTCTTACACTGTTTGTAATGTAACAGAGCTGTTGTAACTATCACAAAGCAGTTAATACATAGCTTTTGAAATTCACATGATAGGTACAGTGAAACAGTAACAGACAAAAAGGCAAGTGAGAAGTCCTCAAAAGAAAATGAGAGAATGAAGAAAGTGAGTAGAGAAAAGCTAACTGCACTAAGTAGTACGAAAACAGAACTTGTGGAAAGTGCTGAAAAAGAAGTTTCTCAGATTGAAGTAGTACTGCATCACTAAAAACTAACAGTTTGTGGCTTCATTTAATGTTCATGCATTTATCAGACTAGTCTATTGCCATTCATTTAATAATCATTTTGCTCAAATTGTATTTGAATTTTAGTCTTAGGTCTCTCTGTAAAAATTGTAAATTTTTAATGAAATACCTTTGCAGCTTAGTCTCTTTGCAAATTTTACTGTAATTTTTTAATTCAAATTACGTTTTACACACAATTCAGTTGTCAGGTTGTGGTATGTTTATTTCTTAATTGAAAGTAACCATGTTCATTTGAAGGTTTTCTTAGAGTGTAGCTCCCATCATGTTCCTGTATACTGACAAAATTTGTAGATTTTATCACAAAATCAAACAAACTTGGTTAAGTACAAAGCACAATATGACCCTGTAAAAATCAGAAATTGGCCTGGAATACTCAGGGAAATTTTTCTATTAGAATTGCTGGACACCTGGCATATGGTCTGCTGCCTTCACCCTTTCTGTAATATGATTCACAACTTACAACCTGTTGTGTAGCTTTTACATTTGAATGTGTTAAAATACTTAATCATTTTATATCAAACAATGGAAACTCCAAGTAGGACTATCAACAATGTAGGAAAAGATAGATTGCTACTTACCGTAAAGAAGACACATCAAGTTGCAGACAGGCATGATTGAAAGACACTGCTACTCAGTTATAATGTAATTGGAAACACAAAAAAATCGACTCAACAAGCAATGGCAGGAGAAATCTGTCTCATTCCATCCGACAAGTGTCCCCTGACCCCAGATATGGGCGACTTTTCCAAACTCTCCCCATTTCCTAAACCTCACCAGTCCTTTGCCTTCATTTTTTATCCATCCAATTACATTATATTTTCAAAAATGTATGATTTCTGTAGATATAGTTAGTTTCATGTTCTACAGATCATTTGCATGATTAATCGTAATAATATGGAAATGAGTCCTATATTCACATCACAAATTAGTTTATAATTATGACTACAAGCTGATCATTTGCAAGTGTGTTTAAGCATACAGATTTGAGTTAGTAATTTGTAGCCACCGCTTGTCACACATTACAATAATAGAAATTCTTCTAAGAAAAAAGGAGTTGTCAAGGTGAAACTTTCTTAGTTTTTACTTTGCTATCTGTCAGACGTTTTATACCATTGGCAAGTGTAAAAATTTTGAATGCTGCATTGTGCACCCCTCCCTCCCTTTTTGTGCTAAAGACAACCTTAATGTTGTGTAAAAACTATCATTTTTTCTTCTAGTATTCTTATTGTGTATAGCATTGTTCATGTTGAAACACAGTGGATCATTTACAACATGATCATGGTTGACCACCACATGTTCTTACTGCACTTTTTGAGCAATGGGGACTTTCTTTCTGAAAGATGAGTTACTCCATAACATTACTTTATATGACATTATTCAATGAAAATAAGCAAAATATGTCAACTTACTGAGTAGTGCCTCTGCAAGATGTGCAGTGATTCCAAGTGCAGTTGAGGCTGAACTAAGCTGTTTTAGAAATTCTAAAATGTGCTTTTTCCAAAATAAATTCTCATCAACACCAAAAAAAAACTGAAGTTTCCATCCTACTTTTTACTTCCTCGTCATGTGTTACACATATCATTGGTGTAGTATTTCTGGATGTACAGACACGAGTATGTTGTGTCTTCTTAAAACTGACAGTGAGACTGTTCACAAAAAATCAGTCAATGGCACTTGTAAGAGCATTGTTTACCTTTCTTCTGTTTTGTGTATGCTTGGATCGATTAAAGTACTAGTGTCAACTGCAAAATGAACTACTTCTGCTTGTTGTATATAGATGGAAAACCATTGTATATAGATGGAAAACCATTCACACATTCGAACAACAATAGTGCACCTAAGGTTGAGCCTTGAGAAACCCACATATGTGACACTTCCCAATTGACAATGCCTCCCATGATTACATTGTTTGAATTACTAAGTACAAGTTTCTGCATTCTTTTTGTTAGATATGACATCACGTGTTGGTTGACTATACCATCAATCCCATAAAACCTCAGTTTACTTAGAAGAATACTGTGATTAAGAGTGTCAAGATGCCTTAGATAGTTGACAGAAGATACCAACCGATCTATTTTGTTATTTAATACTTACAAAATTTGGTGAGTGAATGTGTAAATGGTATTCTGAGTAAAGCAACACTTCTGAAGTCCAAAGTATAATTTACCGAGGGTATTAGAGTTATTCAGGTGGAGTAATGCTGTAGAATACATCAGCTCAAAAATTTTGGATAGTGTCAGTCGTGAAACACATTGATAGTCTTTGACATCTTTCCTATCGCCTTTTGTAAAGAGGATTTTGGCAGTGGCATATTTCAATTTCTCTGGAAAAACGCCTCGAGTTAGTGATTGTTATGTATTTAAGATAAGGCTGTGCTCATTATATGGGAATAATACTGCAGAGGAGCTTCCCACTTAATTAACTACTGAAATGGCAACAACTGAACTCAGTGTCATAATGATCATCTAATCAAAATGTAATATGAATTCTTTATTGGGAATTATAGCACAACAAAAGTTTGTGATTAACAGACCTTTTTTGGTCCAGCCATTACAATTTTGACTTTAGTGCAATAGTATATACATTATAGTATACCTGTGAACCTTGAGGTTGGAGCTGTTGATTCACCTTTTACTTCTTGTGGTTTAGATAACCATAGCTCTATATTTCTGTAAAATTTCTAAATTTACCACAAGAGGATTTGATTAATGAAGCATTTACTGAAAGTCTCTACTATTGACACTTGACTTTAGTTTGTTCATACCCATATTGCTGACAGTCTTAAGAATTATGTGAATTTTCTGTGTTCGCATGCCTATGACAATTGTTTTGTAGTAATTATTGATAATTAGGTGCTACTTCTGCCAGTGCTGTTTCTCAGGTCCTCAAAAATCAGTAAAAAGTAAATTGTTACTGAATTTGTTTAACCTCTATGGCAGTCCTCATTAGTTGTTTTTCATGCACTAGTTGTCTAAGAATATCAAAAGATTTTTTGTTGTAGATGCAGAAAAAAAAGTTATTTAAGCTTGTTGAGCATCTCCTACTTCCTGCCCTTAAGACTGTGAAACCTTTGCTACATAGTAGTAAGCTTATTGAATTACATCTGATGTATATATTTGTAAGGTGAATTGATTATTGTGTTTTGACAATTGAATCTGGTGTTCATTAAAGTCAATTAAGGACTGGCCTGTGAGAATTGGGAGACAGAATAGTGACTAATTTAAGAATAGTAACTAACTTACATTATGTCTAGTGTCTAAGGACTCTGATGTGCAGAACTGATCATAAATATCTGGGTGTACAATGCAGAGTACCTATAGAACAGGTTTTATGGTGCAAAGCAAACTAATTCTCACAAGAACATCTTATGTTTTTCCAACTATTTGCAAGTATAGTAAATTACACTTAAACTCCATACTTATATTATCAACTTTACAAGCCTTACAGCTCAGTCAAATTCCCCATTCTGGTCAGTTCTGTGCTTCAGTGCAATCACAAATGACTAAATAACTAAGGGTTCCTTCAAAATATCGCAAAAATGTGAAAATAGTGTCCTTGTCCATTATTCTATTCATCATTTGTATTGAAAAGTAAGTCTATTCTTATTACAGTAGTTTCTTCATGAATGTGAATGTTGCCTGAAATTATGACGCCTTGTTTTTGTGAAATTTCTTTATGCTGTTTTTAACTGTTACTCTGGTTGGATTTATGAAGAAATTGTCAGGGTAGTTTGAAAATATACTACAAACAAAAATAATGCCACTTCGTAGACAGATTTGTCTTGGTTACATACTTTCTACTCCCTATGAGAAGTAACCTCTCCCAAACCTATAATGTGTAATTACAGTGCAGTTGGAGTTTTTATTTCCACACATTTCAAAATTAACACGATTTGTATTTTTTTTCCTCCAATAATCGGTAAAAAATGGTTCAGAAGCCTTATTGCTTAATTGGATCTGTTAACGAAATCTTCTTGTGGTGAATTTAGAAGCTTTGCAAAAATGTAGAGCTATGGTGTTGTAGAAATAAAGTTACAGTTCCTTCATAAAGGAACAAATTCCTCATTTTATTTTCCCTCGTTTTCAGGTAGTCCAGCATAAAGTTTAGTATTTGCTTCGAACTGCTGTTCATAGGTGGCAGAGCTCTTGTAGGGATTTCCGCCCCCCCCCCCCTCCTCCTCCTTGGAAATTTGTATATTCTGCTGTGGTCTTAGGACAGACACCATTGTCATACCAATTCTCCATACACACAGACAGATACCACTGAGCAGTTGCCAGCTGAAGAACAATATAATATCCCTCCCACCCCCAACGCCACTGGTGTTCTATGATTATGAACAATGGTTAGGAGCATTGCAAATTCTACATATATCTCATTCGTGAAATTAGACAAGAAATAATAAATGTGCATAATAAAAACACTTCAGTATCAAGAGAGTACAGTATTTGATATCATTAAATTTGAAATTTATGCACTCAAGAAAGAATTTCAAAATGCTGCATGCAGTTTTCTGTTAAGGACTGCAGCTGTGCCATCTAACTTCTTGTACAAATTCCTGTGAAGTTACAAGTAATTTTGTTTTAAGTTTGTCGAAATGTGTAGTCCTATCAGCCACACCAGTGTGGTTCACATTGGATTTATGAAGAAATTGTCAGGGTGGTTAGAAAATAAACTACAAACAAAAGTTATGACACTTTGTAGACAGATTTGTCTTAGTTACATGTTGGACTAAGTTTTTCAAGCACCATGTCTTACATTTGCACTTTCTCTTAATTTTAGGTAATTTTATTTGTCAACTCATGTAGTGGTAATTGTGTATGCCTTCTTGCAGTTGGTGCAGCTGTTTGTGTTAGTGGGGTTGGAGCAAATCCAATAATCAAACATTGTGATATCAGCGATTGTGAAAATGTTGGCCTGTATGTGACTGATTATGCCCAAGGAACATATGAAGACAACGAAATTAGTAGAAATGCTTTAGCTGGAATTTGGGTGAAGAATTTTGCAAATCCCATAATGCGAAGGAACCATATACATCATGGCAGAGATGTTGGCATCTTCACCTTTGAGAATGGACTTGTAAGTATGCTTCACAGATGATCTCTCAAACCTGCAGGAGGTAACTCCTGAAGTTTGATGTTATGGTGTGCTGTTCTGTTGCTGTGGAAACATTGTGCAGATAAGTATTAGTTGCTTCATATCCTATGTAGTTTTTGGAAGAATTTAAATTGCAGATTTAATCATGGGAATGAAGCTTCATTGTAACTGAAAACACCTTCCCTCAATCATAGACCTCATTCTCATGTGTTATGCTGAGATGAATTGGTTGGTCCATGACCAATTGGCATGTGATGCAGTGGTAGGAGAAAAAGATGGTTTCAGTAAATTAGAATAGAGCATTCAAAATTGCTTTATTGACTTAATTTCCCATTTAAAAATTAAATGACAAGTATTGAAAAAGAGAGATACTCAGATACAGAAATACCTAATATCAAAGTCATTAATAAATAGTGCAGCAACAAGAATGCGGATAAAATGCCTGGTGTGCTAGGCTGTGGTGCAGAAGAATTTAAAGTTTACGTACATCATTTTGGAAAATATCATTAGATATCAGTTGTGCTTGTTTCTATGATTGGAGGAGCTACTGAGCATATAGGGTGTAAACGATAATTGTTTACAACATACTGCAGTGGTTGTAAGGTGCCACTCTTCATCTTATTTGTTGATTTGTACTTGATTATATCTGACTGCAGCCTGGTTGGTCGAAAAAGTAGCCAGTTTTGGAAGGCGAACTGAGTCCTAAGATACACGTTGCGATTACTGAAGTTCTGACCATTTGCCTACAACGCTTGTGCTATCTTTTCTCTTTCACTATTGTATAAACCAGTCCCTTCCAAAATATTCTAATAATAATGGAGAGGTTGCAACATGAGAATATTTTGTATGACAGTTTATTTGTTTCACTTTAATTTCAAGTGTCATGTCGCTACTTGTTCTCATTTAGCTTGAGCTTGTATGAGTTTATAATTGCCGATTCCTTACCTTATGGTGGTCCTTTAATTGTGTAACAACTCTTATGATATGAAATTAGTCATTTACTTCAGAATTATTGTTTTAACTATCACCACTTTTCTCACATACGTAAGTGTCCTACTTGCGTTATGGTTATGGCGTGGCTGACTAACTCCTTTGCACCAAGTGATTTTTAGGTGCCCACCTGTCCATTCTAAACTACAAGGCATCCCTGTCAGCAATGCCACTGCGCTGTAGCGAAGAAGCTAGAGGGTAGATTCAGTCTGTCAAGTACAGGTTCTCAATATATGTGCTTTTGCGTCCCTCAACTAATCATTTCCAAAATCTGCATGAAACAACACTTTTGGAGAAGAAAAACATTAACTATTAAAAAGAAAATCCTCTGATAACTGAAAGTGGCAGTGGTGCCCTCATAGCTCAAAAACATATATGTATATATATATTTTTTTCCTTTCCTTCCAGAATTTATACTTCATACATACAATGTCATTCCTATTGTTTATTTAAAAACAAAGATGATGTGACTTACCATACGAAAGCGTTGGCAGGTCGATAGAAACACAAACAGACACATACATACACACAAAATTCTAGCTTTCGCAACCAACGGTTGCCTCGTCCTGAAAGAGGGAAGGAGAGAGAAAGACGGAAGGATTTGGGTTTTAAGGGAGAGGGTAAGGAGTCATTCCGATCCCGGGAGCGGAAAGACTTACCTTAGGGGGAAAAAAGGACGGGTATAACCTCACGCACACACACACATATCCATCCACACATATACAGACACAAGCAGCTTTAAATATGTCTGCTTGTGTCTGTATATGTGTGGATGGATATGTGTGTGTGTGTGTGTGTGCGAGTGTATACCCGTCCTTTTTTCCCCCTAAGGTAAGTCTTTCCGCTCCCGGTATTGGAATGACTCCTTACCCTCTCCCTTAAAACCCAAATCCTTCCGTCTTTCCCTCTCCTTCTCTCTTTCCTGACGAGGCAACCGTTGGTTGCAAAAGCTAGAATTTTGTGTGTATGTATGTGTCTGTTTGTGTTTCTATCGACCTGCCAGCGCTTTCGTATGGTAAGTCACATCATCTTTGTTTTTAAATATATTTTTCCCGCGTGGAATGTTTCCCTCTATTATATTGATATCATTCCTATTGTTTTTCACTTTTACAAAGATATGTTCAGTTTCACTTTGTATTTTGTATAGTATTATTCAGACACGAATAACTCAAATTGAAGATTGCAGTGACGTTTCGTTTCAGTCCATTTCAAAATTCCTGAAATATAAAAGTCCATGCTGAAAGAAAAATACATAGAAACACATTTCTAAAAATTCTTCACACCACATTTTGTTATTCAATTGAACCAAATACTCCACATCAGGTTAGTATATAATAAAATAGGTATTTGTCTGACAACAAATCTCAAAATCAGTAAACTTTACCAAATTATTCAATGTCATAAACATGTCCCCCCCCCCCCCCTCCCAAAGTGCCCCTTCCTATGCCCTAAAGCTACCATTGCTTATCTTAATGCTTTTGGAATCTGATAAACATGAATGACACAATTAACAAGACATAAATTGTAAATGTCAACTTGCTGAGAAAGAATACCACAAAGAAGAAGAAAAATTAAATCATGGAACACTGCTGTACTTTACACTCTGCAGGTGAATGTCCAGGGAGACACTGATGCAGCACCTTGCACTGTTGGGTTGCAACATGTAACAGCACATCAAGCTGCGTGAGCCCCAGCTTCTAGCAATTTTTCTGAGGCCACTCGCATCTGCCGTGGCACCCAATGAGGGTCGCAAGTGCTGGGCTTGCTCTTTCTATCTTTAAATCCATGTGATTTAACGCAACATTGTAAATAAGTGGCTGCATATCTGAATATGTTCCAAGTGACCTGTTTTAGCGCAAGCTGCTAAACTACATAAACTGTTAATTTCTAAACATTGTCTATTACGAGAGTCACAATAAACGCCCATAAAGTTACATAGTCAAATACGAGGGTTGTCCACAAATTAAGTTCCGTTTTGTTATAAAAAACAAATGTGTACAGATACAGAAAAAATATTGTACAAAAATCTACACTTCCCGTGATAGAAATCCCATTTATTTTGTTGATGATTTCTTCCCATGTAAGCTCAATTTGCTCCTTCCTCACTGTTTGATAATGTACCACTTTGGTTATTATGTGCTGAAGTTTCTTCCTCTACTCTATCTTCACAAGCCACTAATTGGTATATTCAGAAAAATCTTGTATTACTGTCATTTTGTCATTATGTTTTATTATTTTTTCTCCTTTTATTCATCATAAAACCTCACTTCATTCCTCCCACAATCTTTCTCTGCATTTTGCTCCGTCGATCAATCGGAGCCTATAATGACTTCCTCATGCAAAATAGGACTATCTACAGTGTCCATTGAATATGATTCTCCTTCTGTTTCAACTTGCAACATTACCTGTCGGTTAACTGTTTGCCCCATTCTCCTATAGCTCCTTTTATTTTGAACCCACTGATGTGTAAACTCGGTATTTCATCTTCCCATTTCAATAATTCGTTATACATGTTTGCTATTGCATACAGCTGGCTTCCCAAGTTGACTAATTATGTAGTCACATGCTCATATATTTTAACCTTGATTATAGGAATGATTATGGCCTTGTCTTCCAATGTAACATCTTCTTCTAAAAGTCACTCTTGTTTGTCACTTAATTTTTCTGCTTTTATTGCATAAATGTTTTTCTCCCCTTTGCTAGTTGTTTGAGACCCCTTCATATACATTTACCCTTGGACAATTCTGAAAAGGCTGTATGTTTCCCATTTCCTCATTCTTGGCAAGTTCTATGCCAATTCTTGGCCTCCATCCTTTGTATCTACCTTTGCACTCTTCTTCCTCTCGTCCACTTGGCCCTCTCTCTTCGTGCTACATGAAAGCATACCCACTGCGTCCTTGGCCCCCTTATGTTCATTTGTTTTTTTCTCCACTCTTGTTCATTGCGGATCCCATGCTGCAATGTTGCATTAGTGAAGTTCCGGCTACCTACCTTTGTGTTCTAATTGTGCAAATATAATCCTGGCTTGTTCCACAGAGTCAATTGTTCCTATTAAGTGGCGATGTACTTTGCATAGTAATCTTTGTACCGCTTATCACACCACATTTCTCTCATTATAGGGTGTGTCAAGAAATTGATTTCTCTCCAATTCCTTTTCTAAGAACTTACTGTAAGTGAAAACCATTGTTCTACTATATGGATGATTACATATAGAAATTAGAGTACCTCCTGATTGCTCAGTGACCATTATTTCTTTAGGAACTTTTTTTCTTTCGGATTCTGCATACTTGAAACTTTCTTATTACCATGTGTCCCAGTTACGTGCTTTGTCATCCATTTGATTTGACATGAGAAATTTTTGCTTCCTGTGAGATGGAATTTACTGAATTTGTAACTGGTTGTAAATTCCATTCTTGGCCTCTATTGCCTTTTGGCCACTTGCTGACTTCGCTTCACTCTAAAATTTGCTATTGACTACCTGTTCAATCTGTTGTTCAGTGGTTTACTGTACTTCATGTACTCCTGCTAACACTTGTTTAGCGGCTTCTACATTCTGTTCGATCTCCTTATGCTTTTACTAGTTTCTTCTTGCCTTCTTTTTTTATGATCTCATGCTGCTGTCTCTGATCTTCCTTTATTTTCTTAATTGCTGTTTCTTGTTCCCTAGTTGTGTTTTTTATTTCTTCATTTAATTTCTTTTGCTCTTTGTTCCTTTCTTTATTCTCTCATCCATGCTTTCCTTCCACATTTTAAAAATTCTTTGACATTCTGTCTCTAATTTTTATGAATTTTTTGTATTGTTGATGACTCAATTACTTCGACATATTGTCTACTATCTTCCTTTTGTTTCCTCTGCGTCTTTTCCGACACTTACATTAATCGTTTAAAATCGATGCCAGTTCCTGCTCTTATTTTTATCATTCCTGCGAACACCTCATACCCACTAGCTTTTTGTTATTGATATGCAAAAACTGATTGCATTTACAATTCAATCTAAACTTAATACTTATAAGCACAGAAGTTTTGCAGCATGGCCAGACAAGCCACCTCCATCACACTTTAAGAATGTACGTAGTCACTATGGATTGCTATTGGAGTGTATGTTGTTCTAACCATCTTGAAAAATCCAGTTACATTGGCCAAAGACAGGTTTTGATCATGGATCTTCTGCCATCACAGATTATATACGACCCGGGAAATCCAGGAAAAACCCGGGAATTTTTTCATCCGGGAGAAAACCGGGAAAAACCTGGGAATTTTTCGGAATTCCGGGAATTTTTGATTGTTTTAGCTTTCAGGTAAATTTTTGTAGTTTTGACTGCAGAAATGATTCTCTAGCGAAGAATGTTATTGTATCCTGCTACTGGAGAATGATACTGCTGCAATAAAATATAAACAAGAGGGAAAAAAATAAAAGTTAGTGGCAAAGGAAATGTGCAATTTACGACAACAAAACACCATGCACGCACAAGCGTCTGCAGATAGCAAAAATATGTCAAAGGCTGTAGGGTGCAGACTGCAATTCTTCATCACAATAAACTGCTTGCTATGAGCATGATGTCACAACTGTTCACATTAGGTTCGTTTGACCAGTTGCCAGCGGTCTGTTGCGCGTGCACATTTGACTCGCGTATAAGCAGTACCTTCTCCCGCTTCCCGCTACTTGAAGTTTGGCTGTTAGCTGCATAGAACACCAATATAGGCTAGCTGTATCGGTAGTAGCAGCTAGCAGCCAGATACCAACGAGAAAAATTTTTCTCACACGCCCTAGGTGCCAGATTCGCGCCTGCACAGAGTTGTCTGAGTTGTAGTGGGGACGGGGTTAGTCTCCACGTGACCTGTGTTTTTGTTAAGTGATTTCGCTGCTTCTCTTCGTGTACAGCTCCCACGTCAAATGAAAACAAAACAGATTTCTATGACCGGGAGCTATCAAGTGAATTAAAATACATTCACATAATTACGGAGGGCAAAAATATATTATTAATTTCAGTTTTCTGAATTTATTTTCTTTCCAAGTTAGTGGCAGTCAAGCATTAATCGCCTTGCAGAAGAATGACGTTATTTTTGCAGGTTTGCTAAAGAAATTCTGCTGAGGCAATCATTTTATTTGAAATGAAGTGTTTCATTCTACAGTATTGGCTAGTTCCAACTGTTCGCTGAATTTAAAGTGCAATTTCAAGTGCACGTTATCATCTTCTGCCATGTATGGCATTGTGCCATAATAAAAAAACCAAACGTGAGATCGTAGAGTACTGGTACTCCAAGAAAATTTACTCCCAAAAACCACACTGAAAAGCTTAATATCAGATGGGACCTACTTCATTGTGAATCTGGAAAAAGCCAATTTGCACTTCAAGCCGAATTATGCATTTTAGTATGGTTTACGAAATTTAGATGCTCTTTGGAGTATCCTGTGATGCCCTGTTTCTTTTATGGTGTAATGTAAGCTCTCTTAGTGCTTTATACACACGAACATGCGAGCTTCCTACACCACTGCAGTTGCACACGCACAATAATGTGTTTTCTGGCACTCTCTGGCAACTGGTAAATCGAACCTATTTCTAACAGTATTGGTTAGAAAAGCGTTACTTTCAAAGTAAATTCCTTTTTACGCAAGATGAATTATGTTACGTGTGAGAAAGTGGGATGGATATCTAAATCACAGAGCGTTCGAAACTGAACAGTTTGAGGACCAGCCACTTACAAGAATTTCGAGCCGAGGCATTTATGTCATAATTTTAAATTTACTGGCACATTTGTGTGATGTATCTTAAAGTATAACACACACAAAAAAGATCAATATTACATGTGAAAGCTTAGCTTCTATTGAAGCGTGCTAATCTTAGAGACCAATATTATATGTGAAAGCTCAGCTTTTCTTGTATATATACGGTTCTGTGTACATTAATGTAAACCGTTAACCTTTCCTCTTGTGTGTTCGCGCTATGTAACCAGTAATCTTGCTATTGGCTGACTATAACACGTGTCCTATGCTCAAAATAGCTGCTGTCATCGGCTGGCGAGATCTCATGGCTTGAGATATTACTCGCTTACAAAAGGACATCGCAACCTCGGTTGCAACGCTCCGGAAACTAATGCGCTGTGTTTGGTGCAATTCGAAGTTATACTTTCGTAATACGAAAATATGCAGCTTATATGTTGCTGCAAATCAAAGGTCTTTCCAAAACTTCTCTCCTTTTTTTTTCTTATTAAAAGTCTCTCCAAAACTTCTCTGCTCCGTCCTTTTTTTTTTTCGGGAAGTTCTACGCTATTACATAAAACATTAATCATTCAAAGGATTGATAAGTTTTACAGTTCCAAGGGAAAATCTACGGAAAACCTACTGTCACTTAGCACAGAAAAAGTGTATTTTCGTCCGGGAAAAAGCATATTTTTTTAAACGGGATATCCGGGAGAAATCTGGGAATAATCCGGGAATTTTTTTCTTTGTCCCCGTATCCACCCTGCATCATGATGACAGGGCTTTCAAGGCAATCGGAACAAAAAGCATTTCATGAGTATTACAGATTCCGGATATTCGAGCATCCATTTAGCAGCCCGTGTTTGATCTTGAATAAGATTTTGCTCTCCACAAAATTAGAAGCAGCTATTCAGGTCCCCCCCCCCCCCCCCCCCCTAACAAACTTGATCATATCAAAAAGTATCCATTGTAGTAGGTTTTTCAAAGTTTGCTCAGAATATGGCTGTAGCGAATTCTGCACAGTTACCAATTGCTTGCCATAGTCAGTATGGTCTCCAATATTCTTCCACTCATACATTTCAGACATCTATGCTGACTTTGAGTATCATACAAAAGAGACTGCACTGAGGTGAAGACTGCACTTTCTGAAAACCTTCAAAATACACTCCTGGAAATTGAAATCCCAGGAAGGGGAAACTTTATTGACACATTCCTGGGGTCAGATACATCACATGATCACACTGACAGAACCACAGGCACATAGACACAGGCAACAGATCATGCACAATGTCGGCACTAGTACAGTGTATATCCACCTTTCGCAGCAATGCAGGCTGCTATTCTCCCATGGAGACGATCGTAGAGATGCTGGATGTAGTCCTGTGGAACGGCTTGCCATGCCATTTCCACCTGGCGCCTCAGTTGGACCAGCGTTCGTGCTGGACGTGCAGACCGCGTGAGACGACGCTTCATCCAGTCCCAAACATGCTCAATGGGGGACAGATCCGGAGATCTTGCTGGCCAGGGTAGTTGACTTACACCTTCTAGAGCACGTTGGGTGGCACGGGATACATGCGGATGTGCATTGTCCTGTTGGAACAGCAAGTTCCCTTGCCGGTCTAGGAATGTTACAACGATGGGTTCGATGACGGTTTGGATGTACCGTGCACTATTCAGTGTCCCCTCGACAATCACCAGTGGTGTACGGCCAGTGTAGGAGATCGCTCCCCACACCATGATGCCGGGTGTTGGCCCTGTGTGCCTCGGTCGTATGCAGTCCTGATTGTGGCGCTCACCTGCACGGCGCCAAACACGCATACGACCATCATTGGCACCAAGGCAAAAGCGACTCTCATCGCTGAAGACGACACGTCTCCATTCGTCCCTCCATTCACGCCTGTCGCGACACCACTGGAGGCGGGCTGCACGATGTTGGGGCGTGAGCGGAAGACGGCCTAACGGTGAGCGGGACCGTAGCCCAGCTTCATGGAGACGGTTGCGAATGGTCCTCCCCGATACCCCAGGAGCAACAGTGTCCCTAATTTGCTGGGAAGTGGCGGTGCGGTCCCCTACGGCACTGCGTAGGATCCTATGGTCTTGGCGTGCATCCGTGCGTCGTTGCGGTCCGGTCCCAGGTCGACGGGCACGTGCACCTTCCGCCGACCACTGGCGACAACATCGATGTACTGTGGAGACCTCACGCCCCACGTGTTGAGCAATTCGGCGGTACGTCCACCCGGCCTCCCGCATGCTTACTATACTCCCTCGCTCAAAGTCCGCCAACTGCACATACGGTTCACGTCCACGCTGTCGCGACATGCTACCAGTGTTAAAGACTGCGATGGAGCTCCGTATGCCACGGCAAACTGGCTGACACTGACGGCGGCGGTGCACAAATGCTGCGCAGCTAGCGCCATTCGACGGCCAACACCGCGGTTCCTGGTGTGTCCGCTGTGCCGTGCGTGTGATCATTGCATGTACAGCCCTCTCGCAGTGTCCGGAGCAAGTATGGTGGGTCTGACACACCGGTGTCAATGTGTTCTTTTTTCCATTTCCAGGAGTGTATGTACAAGTGCTTCATAAAATTGGCTCTGCAACCTATTCTAAAGAGAGAAATAACTACAATACTTTCCACATCCGCAAGAAGAAGACAAACTACCAGCTTGTTGATGCTGATCTCCATACTGTTCTACTCTGTGGAAGTCACTTTATCACTGAATAATTGCAGCAGACACACACACACACACACACACACACACACACACACACACTCTCTCTCTCTCTCTCTCTCTCTCTCTCTCTCTCTCTCTCTTCGTGTCCAAACTGTTTATTGTTCATATTCCAGTTCCGTACAAGGCTACATTCAAGACCTCCAGATAAAAAATTCAAATTTACCTTTGATAACAAATTTCCTTTCCATGGAAATATTTGCCTTGCTATTGCCAATCTGCATTTTATATTCTCTAGGTCCATCAGCAACAGTTATTTTACTGCCTAAACAGCAAAACTCATCTACCACTATTGTTGCCTCACTTCTTGACATTATTCACAAAGTGCTGCCTGATTTAATTCAACTTCACTGCATTACCCTTGTTTCAATTGGGTTGATGATCATTGTATAACTTCTTTTCAAGATGGTATGTATATTCCATGTTAGAAGCCAAATACAGGGAAGAGCAGTTTGAAATGCAGAGAAATATGAGAACATGCAAGACTATATGACCCTATATCTTGTTTCAGAAGATAGACCAAAGAAAGGCAAATTAAAAGTTACAGCATTTATAGATTTTGGAGGAAGCTTTTGACAATGTTGAATGGAATACACTCTTTGAAATCCAGAAGGTAGCAGGACAAAACACAGTTTAATGAGTCTCTGGGAACCCAAATATTTTTACCTTAAATAGGCGTTATCCTTAAATGAGTGTTTTGCCAGAATACACGGATGGAGTGACTCATACTCATAATTCAAGCATGTTTAGGTGATATAAGTGCCATTTAATTGCAGAATTACCAACATCCTGTACTACAAATATAAATGCAGTAAATGTACAATTATCACACATTTCACATTCTTTTTTCCTAATCAGTTAGTCTTGTTTCTTCTGTGTTTCAGCATATTTTAGTGAAAGAAGTAGGCGATACAATTTGTTGACATAAGTTAAATTGGTTCAACTACTCCAGAAGAGGAAAAAGAAATTCCTGACAGTAGGAATTCTTTGCAAAATAACAATGAAACTTGATGTGACGCCCTGCTTTTTTTTCTTCTTATTCATTATTGGCATCACCAGCTCATACTTACTCCTTTATAAGCATTTCACTTGCATAAATCTCGAGTATAGCAGTCGAGATGTCATCCTTATCAACAAACACTCTCAAGGGATGTCGCATTTTCAGAAATACTAGTTTCGCTGCTCCAATTTTCTTCTGGGTCAATGTTGTCTTCAGTAGCACCTGATACACTGCAGCTCATCTCTGTTGATGAATTTAAAACACTGTGTTGTTACAGAATTCCAGGCAGCATTAAACATTTGCATAGCCTTTACAACACAGTCTGATCACTTCCTTCCCTGATCACTTCCTTCCTTCCTCTCAGAGAATGAGATAAACTTCTACACAACTGCTGCTCTGTATTTGGCTTTAACAAAGCATATTATGCCCAGGTCCAGAGACTGCAGACAACTTGTGCTGTTAGGGAGAAGGAAAACAACATTTACATTCCTCAGAAATGGTGTTGCCTTGGGATGTATAAGGTATAGGTAAATAATAAGTACAATTTTCGTTCCTGCTGCACTCCTCCTGGCATCTAAATGCCTGAAAGTTGTAAAGATTACTGACATCTTTTGTTCTCAGAAGTACCAAATATAATATAACCCTTTTTTTATGTTTCTGCAATTAATTTTCCCAACGTTTACTACATTTTTTATCGCTCCTGTCTCATGTCCTATGTCCACAATGTTAATTCGCATCCGATTTTCCGTCAACATATCTATAGTTTCCCACAATTTACGCTTTAGGGAAAAAAAATCACGAAGAAAAAACTGACGTAAAATGACACTGGCCGTCAAGTAGTGTTTACAAACATTAGGTGGTTTAAGTTTCTTGACAGCAGGGTGCTCTGTTCGGGGATTTGAATTGGTAAACATGTAAAAGTTGGAACTATTAGCACGGATCTCCTGCCACTGCCAATGTGCATGTGCAGTTTCGTGATTGTTGTGATCGTCAGGATACCTGTGTTCAACCATATTCACTGTGTTTTGTCATTACACCACTTGCAGTGCTAGTTGACACCTTCACTAATTTTGCATTGCTCAAATGTTTTTGGCTTAAACAAAGTGCCAATTATGTATTTTTTTATGCTGAGCAAAACGTGTTTTGAGAATGCAGTCTCATTGTCAGGTGCAGTATTTATGTATGTATTTGTTTGTGATGTTACACAAACAATGTGAGTGATAGCTTGTGTGTGTGTGTGTGTGTGTGTGTGTGTGTGTGTGTGGAGGGGGGGGGGATGATGTGTGGTTTTCTACATAACTGAGGAGGCACAGTACTTAATAACCTCAGAAGGATGACCACAGTGCAAGAGACGCAGAACAACACATATGCGAACACGGCACAAAATACTTGTGTAAATATTTGAACTTGACAGTGAGATAAAATTCTTGAAACGCTTCTTGCTAAGCATAAAAAGATATATAACTCGTGCAGTGTTTCATTATTTAAGTAATGAATGATAGCTGCAGGCTTTCCAAAAGAATTATGACATGTGAAATTGAGTCGCAACATTTCTACTTACCTGACAGTTATTGGTTGCAGTTACATCAGTGGTTTTTATTAATTAATAAACCTTCACTAGATAATAAACAAGTCCCTGACAAGTACTGTGATGCCTATTATAGACATATATCTTACATAAAGTGTGAAAATGTAAGGGGATAACTTACACATAACTGTTACAGCTTAAAACATTATTTCCCACATTTTACATTTTCCTGCATTTTGCAACATTTTTTGAAGTCCCTTGAAAAGTTTAAAAGCGGGGTTTCACTGTAACATTTTTTTGTCTTGAAGACACCTGAGTATTAATAGTGGCATTAAGTTTTCACTTCAGTCAGTATTTAATCTGCACAAAATAGTATCGTAATCTGGTCTTTACCTTTTCTACATTTAGATCGACATGGATACTCCACAAATCACATTTAAATGCCTGGCACCCTCACAATAATTTTCTATTATTTCAATCTCGTACAGTGTGTGGAAAAAACGAACACCTATATCTTTCTGTGCTAGCTCTGATTTCCCTTTTTTTGTTATGATGATCGTTTCTCCCAATGTTGGTTAGCGTCAACGAAATATTTTCGCATTCGGAAGAGAAAGTTGGTGATTGAAGTTTCATGAGAAGATTCCCCTGCAGGGAAAAATAGTTTCATGAGAAGATTCCCCTGCAGGGAAAAATGCTTTTGTTTCAATGATTTCAACCTCAAATACTGTATATTTCTGTGACACACTCTCCCCTGTTTCATGATAATACTAAATGTGCTGCCCTTCTTTGAACTTTCTCGATGTACTCAGTCAATCCTATCTGGTAAGGATCCCACGCCGCGCAGCAGTATTCTAAAAAAGGACAGGCAAGCGTATTGTAGGCAGTCTCTTTAGTAGATATGTTACATTTTTTAAGTGCCCTGCCAATAAAATGCAGTCTGTGGTTAGCCTTCCCCACAGCATTTTGTATGTGTTCCTTCCAATTTAAGTTGTTGGTAATTGTAATTTCTAGGTATTTAGTTGAATTTATGGCCTTTATATTTGACTCTGATCTATCATGTGATTGAAATTTAACGGATTCCTTTGTGTATGATCTCACACTTCTCGTTATTTAGGGTCAATTGCCAATTTTTTTGCGCCATACAGATATTTTTTCTAAATCGTTCTTGCGCTTAGTTTTGATGTTCTGATGACTTTACTAGTCGATGAATGACAGCATGTCTGCAGACGACCTAAGACGGCTCCTCAGATTGTCTCCTAAATTGTTTATATAGATAAGGAACAGCAGAGGGCCTCTAACATAACATTGAAGAATGCCAGAAATTACTCCTGTTTTACTACTTGATGACTTTCTGTTAATTACTACGAACTGTGAACCCTCAGACAGAAAATCGCAGCTAGTCACATGACTGAGACGATATTCCATAAGCACGCAATTTCAGTGCAAGCTGATTGTGTGGTACAGTATCAAAAGCCTTCTGGAAATCTAGAAATACGGACTCAATCTGAAATTCCTTGTCAATAGCACTCAAGACTTTGTATGAGTAAAGAGCTAGTTGTGTCTCACAAGAACGATGTTTTCTAAATCTGTGTTGACTGTGTGTCAATAGATCGTTTTCTTTGAGGTAATTCATAGTGTTTGAACACAATACATGTCCCAAAATGCTGCTGCATATTGATGTTAATGGTATGGGCCTGTAATTTAGTGGACTACTACTACTACCTTTCTTGAATTTTAGTGTGAACTGTGCAATTAAATCTTTGGGTACAGCTTTTTCGTCGGGCGAATGGTTGTATATGATTGTTAAGAGTGGAGCTATTGTAACAGCATATTCTGAAAGGAACCTAACTGGTATACAGTCTGGACTGGAAGACGTGCTTTTATTAAGTGATTTAAGTTGCTTCACTACTCTAAGAATGTCTACTTCTACGTTACTCATGTTGGCAGCTGTTGTTGATTAGAATTCTGGAATATTTACTTAGTCTTCTTTTCTGAGAAAGATAAGTTTGTTCACACCCAATTTATATTTAAATGTTAGGAAGCCTTTTTTGGAATGTATTTGTGAGGAGTGTAGCCTTCAGCAATGATGAGAATAGAATGGAAACATTTGAAAAGTTGCTGAAGGGCAGGTTTGGTCAAATAATTAATGAAAGGTGTTAAATTGAAATGAGGTAAAAGAAAATATGGCACAGCTTGACTAAACGAAGGGATTGGTTGACAGGACACATCCTCACGCATCAGGGAATTGTTGCTTTGATAGTGGAGGTGAGTGTGGGGCAGTAAAAATTGTTGAGAGAGAACAAGGGTTGACTACAGTAAGCAGGTTCAAATGGATGAAGGTTGCTGTAATTAGCCATTGGTGACTGAAGAGAATTACACAGAAGAGACTAACATGATGAACTGCATCAAACCAATCTTCAGACTGAAGAAGAAGAAGAAGAAGAAGAAGAAGAAGAAATCCATTCCATCCACCTGCCCTTCCAAGACTTGCCATCCCTGGAAGCATTGAGACTTTGTCATTGGCTGATCTCAAAAGTTGTCTTTCCTTTCCAAATTTCTCCTTGGTTTTCTTCACAGCTTCTCAGTGTTCGGATTAACGTGCCAGACAAACTACAATGCTATTTCACTTCTGAATTACTGCTTTCTTTGCGTGCCCCTCTATTCTTATAGTTGCTGTCTGGTTTCTGTATAAGTTTGGAATAACTGTTCACTCCCTGTATTTTATCACTGCTTCTTGAATTTTAGAGAGTAAAGTCCAGTCAGTATGGTCAAAAATCTTCTCTAAATTTTTAAGTGCTGTAAATAGGTTCGCCTTTATTTGACCAGTCTTTTAATATAAGATATAGTGCCAGTATTGCCTTGTGGACACAATAATTTGTGTCAGTATATAGCTACCCTTACTTTTTAAACTGATGGTGTGTCAACATATGTCTTCTATGGAAATTGAATAACTACAGTTGTCTCAAAGACTGCGGGCTATTTCGCCTGTCTTGTATCTCTTGCACGCCAGGTGGAATATTTTTTCATGGCTGACTCTGCCAGGGATCTCAATAATTTTTGGGAAGGCCATTCACTCCAGGGACCTTGATTCCACCAGTGCTTTGCCAAATTCTTCTCATGGTATGATATCTCCTGTCACAACTTCATTTGCTTCCTTTTCTCTTTGAATAATATTTCCCCCAAATTTGTATCCCTTATGTGGATCCTCTCTTGAAACCTTTCAGATTTACCTTCTTTGCTTAGTACTGGCTTGCCATCTGAACACTTAATATTCCCCTAGCTGCTTCTCTTTTCTCCGAAAGTCTTTAAAATTCCTGTGGTTGACGTATATATAAAAACAAAGATGATGTGACTTACCATACGAAAGCGCTGGCAGGTCGATAGAAACACAAACAAACACATACATACACACAAAATTCTAGCTTTCGCAACCAATGGTTGCTTCGTCAGGAAAGGGAGAGGGTAAGGAGTCATTCCAATCCTGGGAGCGGAAAGACTTACCTTAGGGGGAAAAAAGGACAGATATACACTCGCGCACACACACACACATATCCATCCGCACATACACAGACACAAGCAGACATTTGGCCTTTACAAATGTCTGCTTGTGTCTGTGTATGTGCGGATGGATATGTGTGTGTGTGTGTGTGCGCGCGAGTGTATACCTGCCCTTTTTTCCCCTAAGGTAAGTCTTTCCGCTCCCGGGATTGGAATGACTCCTTACCCTCTCCCTTAAAACCCACATCCTTTCGTCTTTCCCTCTCCTTCCCTCTTTCCTGACGAAGCAACCATTGGTTGCGAAAGCTAGAATTTTGTGTGTATGTACGTGTTTCTATCGACCTGCCAGCGCTTTCGTGTGGTAAGTCACATCATCTTTGTTTTTAAATATATTTTTCCCGCATGGAATGTTTCCGCCTATTATATATATATCTCCCCCCCCCCCCCCCCCCCCCCCCCCCCCCCCCCCCCCTGTCATACAAGCTTCTACAGCCTCACATTTATTCTTGAACCATACCTGGTTAGCCATTTTGACTTAGTTTTATTCCATTTCACCTGCTTCATTTGGTGCATTTTATATTTTCTTATTTTTGTCAATTAAATTCAGAATTTTTTTTTTTTTTTTATCCAAGGATTTGTACTAGGTCTTGTCCTTTTACCTATCTGATCATCTGCTGCCTTCACTATTTCACCTTGGAAAGCTACCCATTCGGCTTCGATTGTATTTCCTGTTTTAATCCATCATTGCCTAATGCTCATTTTGAAATTGTCAGCCACCTCTGGAATTTTCAGTTTATACATGCCCTATGTTTCTGCAATTTCTTCTGTTTTAGTCTCTTCCTTACCTGAGAAATAATTATTCAAAACATCTACTTAGTGGTCTTACTTGACACTAAGAAGAACGTATGATTAACCATGCCGAACAGAATGTGCACTTGATGTAAGAAATTTTGCGACTTAAGCTACTATTCTCAAATTTTTGAAGAGTGCTTCAAGATCTGTCATCATTTAAAACTTAGCTTTTAGCGCCATTTGTGTGCAAATGCTGACATTGATAATGGAAAGTTATCATTCAGTATAAATAATTTATGAGAGAAGGTAACAACTCTCTAAATAATAGAGGCATTGGGTTGTTGACAGGCACGTAAACAGGACTAAAAACTTCACTAGCTTTCATCTGAAAGCCTTCTCTTGTTTATGTGTCTGTCAGTGACTCAGCATTACTACTGTTTGGTGAGTTGTTAACTTAGTTCTTAAAGTATTACAATGCGTACATTTTATGATCAAAACTTGTCCTATTTCTATGCACTTTTAAGTTACTTTATTCCCAGTGTGAAAATGAAAATTGTTTCACAATAGCCAGCCAATTTTTTGTGACTGATAAGCATAGGCTGTACATTGCATGTGTTTGCTGAAAGTGTTTTTATGTCTGGTTTAATGTAGAAACTCATTTTGTACAAATTAATTCTTTATTGGCAGTCATTATGTTATCTTATTGGTACCATTATATTGAGAAACCGGCAGCTCTATTTAAATTCCATAACAACTTAATGTGAACATAACAGGGAGCAAATGTGAGGATACTATAAGTAGGTGCCCGAAAATTTTGCATTTTGCGATAAATGTGAAAAAGTTGTGAATTCTGCCTCAAAATGCGAAAACACAATGTTGCATAATAGACACAATTTTTTAGCAAATTGTGTCCAGATGAACTATTTTATCAGGGATAGTTTGAAACAGCTTTATTTTCTGCATATAAATATTGAAAATGCAACCAATTTTCAGCTAGGGGTATCATAAATCATCTGGCAAAACCCGTTTTGGAAAGATAATGTGCATAAGAACCTGTTTGCAAAATAAAAGGTGCACAAATGCAATGACATACCAATGTGCTTGATCTGGTGCCATGGCAGTTGTTGGTGGTTGAATGCCGTATTTAGGACACGTCACATAATGCAACATAGTACTCAGCTGTGGGGCCTAGCATTTTATAATAAGAAACTTGTACATTTTTTTGTTAGCGTAAGTTCAAAAGTTGTTATAATGCGGACACTTTGATTCCGCAAATTAGGTGGACGATGTCTGGCCCAGTGATTGCATTTAATACCCCTAGAGATCGGACCTGAACTAAATCATTAACAGTATCTGCCAACATCAACAAGCAATTGCTCGATAACTTTTCCTGAATGCATTGTTGTGCATCACTCTTTTTTTTTTAATTTTTTTTTTTGTTTTTATTTTTTTATTTTGAAACGAATTAAGCAACTAACACTGCTCCATCACAGATTCATAGTACAACCGTTATGACACCAGAAGAGATCAGTGATCCCTGTGTCAGTGCGACTTTTGTAGAATACGGGCGTAGCCTGCTGCCCTGTGAGAGGGAGGTGGGGCTTGTTTCCTCACATGACTCCCCTCCCCTCTGGCAGTCAAAATTGTTGTTTGTTTACAAATGGTTCAAATGGCTCTGAGCACTATGGGACTCAACTGCTGAGGTCATTAGTCCCCTAGAACTTGGAACTAGTTAAACCTAACTAACCTAAGGACATCACAAACATCCATGCCCGAGGCAGGGTTCGAACCTGCGACCGTAGCGGTCTTGCGGTTCCAGACTGTAGCGCCTTTAACCGCACGGCCACTTCGGCCGGCTGTTTGTTTACACTTCTGGTCATCTGTCCCTATGCAAGTATAGTGTCATCCCTCTGCATCTCAGGAATTGGAAAACAAAATTTCTCACATTTTTTTTGAGTGTGCCCAAATTCTGTCTCCGACATCAAAATAGTTACTTTTGGTACTATGTCTACACTAAGTGCTTTGTCAGTTCTATCTGTAGCATTGTCAAGCAAGAATAGTGTGTGTGTGTGTGTGTGTGTGTGTGTGTGTGTGTGTGTGTGTGTTGGGAGGGGGGGTCACTATCTATTAATGAGACAACAGCTTCTTCTAAGTGTTATCTATAGCCGTATTGCGTTCTTTTGAAAGTTGTTCAATTCTTTGCTTTCAGCAGCGTGCACTCTGTTTTGTTTCTCTGGATTTGAAAGAGCGGCAGTTGTTTCCTGTAGATCTCCAGTATACGTTTCCCTTCTTATTTTTGTCACAGGTCATTATATTTTCGAAGCCACAGCTAATCATTTGATGACTTTTGACAAAGGCATAAGAGTCCTGCAGTTATCCCTTTCTTCCTCAAAATAGCATTGCACATCATATACAAGCTGACAGGATCGGCTCTTTAAGGTGATGCACCAACCTACGTTCCTGTGGCTTAAAGAAGAATCCGTACTTCCACATAAGTATGAAATTAATACTACCACACTTCACACCATACTGTTAACATCAAACTGAATCAAATGAGGAGTATGCGATAAATGCCTTGCGGCCGCCAGTGTGTAAGGGTGGTAACATAGCACCATCACCATAACTCTTATGTTTACTTATTCCATAGCTTCGATTGGTGCTAGTGTCCTCTCTACACAATGTGCTCCATGTGCACGAAATGTCAGGGACGTTCTTTCTGTGTCCTTATTGCACATACGGTTTTATCATTGATTATGTTGAAATGAACTAAACTGCTCTGGCTTCTTCACTTCATGATTTTATTTGTTGAATTAAGTACAGCTATTTACAGAAAAAAGGGAAATGTGATTATATATATGTGACATTTGTCTATATTTTTAATGAAAACATCATAATCAGTTTATTTTGTTTTACTTGTTTGTTTTCTTATCATTATTAAAAACTAATTTATTTGGTATTTCATTGGTAGGGATATTTTGAAGCAAATGATATTCACAACAACAGAATTGCTGGCTTTGAAGTCAAAGCAGGTGCTAACCCAACAGTGGTACATTGTGAAATTCATCATGGCCAGACAGGTGGTATATATGTCCATGAAAATGGGCTGGGACAGTTCATTGACAACAAAATACATTCAAACAATTTTGCTGGTGTTTGGATTACATCAAACAGTAACCCAACAATACGCAGAAATGAAATCTACAATGGCCATCAAGGTGGAGTTTACATATTTGGAGAAGGTAGAGGTCTCATTGAACATAATAATATATATGGTAAGTTGAATTGGCATTGTTGTTAGTAAAAACAATTTTCTTCACATAAAAATTTTCCATAAAAGTTTATACTTTTTAACTATCTTTTCTGTTTTGTCAGGCAATGCACTTGCAGGGATACAGATTCGCACAAATAGTGATCCTATTGTAAGACATAACAAAATTCATCATGGGCAACATGGTGGTATTTACGTTCATGAAAAAGGGCAAGGGTTAATAGAAGAAAATGAAGTGTATGCCAACACACTTGCTGGTGTATGGATTACTACGGGCAGTACACCTGTTCTTCGAAGAAACAGAATCCATTCAGGCAAACAGGTTGGAGTGTACTTCTACGACAATGGCCATGGGAAATTGGAAGATAATGATATTTTCAACCACCTCTATTCTGGTGTCCAGATAAGGTAATAGCAAAAGAAACTGTTAGCTAAGTAATTTATGTCAGTGTAAACTCGGTCGTTAAAAGTAATGTACAACCTCAAGTCAGAATCACTCTTCTTCTTCACCTCCCCCCCCCCCCAGTCCCTCCCTCCCTCCCTCCCTCCCTCCCTCCCTCCCTCTCCCTCCCTCCCTCTCCCTCCCTCCCTCCCCATTGTGGGTGAGCTGCAGAATCCACATTATGGTAATGAGTACCAAACCATCAGCTGTTATAATGATAGAACTTTTGTGTTAATCTATTTTACAAAAATTGCAGTGAATTTGTGACAGTCTTCTAACAGCAAACGCAGTCACATGCTCACTAATTTTCTATATGTTGTCAAGTATTGAATCGTACTCAAACGCCCACTCTCAACTGAGACACAGTATGTGTGAAAAATTACTAACTGAAAAATTATTAGCTGTAGGCCTCTGTACATACTGTAAGTAATATTGTCTTTTCCATTTATACATGCACAGCTCCTTATGTTTCGGCTACAATAATCTTAAATTCCTCAGTGAAAATTTTTCTGTTCTTCACAGGAATAATTAGTCTGCCAACAATCTTCAGTTTGAATTGTTTAGCAGTCATAATATTCTAGCTAAACCCATTATGCTTACTTGTTATTTGTATGCAGGTACTACCTTTCATTAATTCAGTCTTAACTTGATAATGCTGCATTCTGATCTTATAGGGGAGATGCTGAGTTGCAGATAGGCACAACAAAAAGACTGTCACACAGCAAGCTTTTGGCCATAAAGGCCTTGTCAAAAGTACACGCACGCACACACACAAATGCAACTCTCACACGCTACCCCAGTCCGGCAGCTGGAGCCAGACTACAAACAGCAGTGCATGATGGAACAGGCAACCTAGTGGGGGTAAGGAAGATAGCAGTGTAAGGGTGGGGGATGGCAAAGTACTGCTGTGGGAGCATGCAGGGATGAGGTGGAGAGAGGGCGGGGCAGAGAGTGGGTTGTGGAAAAGGAGAGTAGTAAAAAGATTGGGTGCGTTGGTGGAATAGAGGCCTGTGTAATGCTGGAATGGGAACAGGGAAGGGGCTAGGTAGGTAAGGACAATGTCTAACGGAGGTTGAGGTCACGAGCGTTACAGGAACATACAGTATATTGCAGGGAGAGTTCCCACCTGCGCAGTTCTGAAAACCTAATGTTGGTGGGAAGTATCCATATGGCACAGGCTGTGAAGCAGTCACTGAAATGAAGGATGTCATGTTTGGCAGCATGCTCAGCAACAGGGTTGTCCACTTTGTTCTTGCCACAAGTTTGTCGGTGGCCATTCGTGTGGACAAACAGCTTGTTGGTTGCTATGCCCACATAGAAAGCAGCACAGTGGTTGCAGCTTAGCTTGTAGATCACATGACTGGTTTCACAGGTAGCCCTGCCTTTGATGGGATAGGTGATGTTTGTGACTGGACTGGAGTAGATGGTGGTGGGAGTATGTATAGGACAGGTCTTGCATCAAGGTCTATTATAGGGGTATGAGCCATGATGTAAGGGGTTGAGAGCAGGGGTTGTGTAGGGATGGACAAGTATATTGTGTAGGTTCAGTGGATGGCAGAATACCAATGTGGGAGGACTGGGAAGAATAGTGGGCAGGACATTCCTCATTTCAGGGCCCAACGAGAGTTAGTCGAAACCCTGGGGAGAATGTAATTCAGTTGTGCAATTCAGAATGACTGTGGTCACCTGTATGTGAGGTGTATGTGAGGTGTGTGTGTGTGTGTGTGTGTGTGTGTGTGTGTGTGTGTGTCATCTATTTTTGACGAAGGCCTTGTTAGTCAAAAGCTTATTGTGTGACAGCCTTTTGGTTTCACCTATCTGCGACTCAGCGTCTCCGCTACATGGCGAGTAACAACTACCCTTTTCGTAATATTGTTACATTCCAGTCTGGATTTTCCATTGTTTGCATTCTGATCTGTTATGTGTAGCCATATTCTGTGCTGTTATGTGTAATTGGGATAGTATGTCTAACCACAATACTCTGAAACCACTTTACAGATAGTATCTTCATTGTGGTGTGTGTTGAACTTTCTGTAGTGAAAATTTCAATCTTAATATTGTCTTTGTTGAAACTCCATTTAAAAATAATTCCCTCCTTAGACAGAAGAGTGATTGACTCAAAATGATTCTCAGAAATTGGGCAACTTACATTAATCCATAATTTTAGAGATATTGTGTAAAGAATGTTATGGGAGTGTTCTCCCCTGTGTACTGCAGTCTCTTCCCAGTGAATGTTGTGAGAACTTCTTGCTTATGTAAATGTAATGATGATTTACTTGCAGATGTGGCGTGTAAAGTGAATTTAGCCTGAAAATGGAGTTATTAAGGTGGTTGATACATAGGAGTAAACTAACTGATAGGCTGTTATTTCAGTGGCTGTTATTTCAGTGTTTCCCCTGCCATTTTTCTTTGCTTTTTAGATACTGTACATTGTTTATATACTTACTGAATGTGCCATTGGTGAGTAGTGGACTTTTGGTAGGTGATATTTGCGTAACTTGCCCCTCACACACACAACCTGCCTTTGGAGGTGTACACTGCAGTGGACTTCTGAACTCTTTTTGTGTGCTAGGGATTGTGAAGCAGGTGATATTTGCATAACTTGCCCGTCACACGTACCTGCCTTTGGAGGTGTACACTGTAGATGAAAATTTTTGAATTTTATTTTATAAATAAGTTTTCTGTGAGTATAATTAATATGCTTTAGAGGTGAAAATTTTTGTAGTATTAGTGCTGGGCATTCCCAGTTCAAACTCTAAAAGTATGTACAATAATTTTTCAGGACGGGTAGCAATCCAGTGATACGGGGTAACAAAATTTGGGGAGGACAGAACGGTGGCGTTCTGGTTTATAATGGTGGACTTGGGTTACTTGAACAGAATGAAATCTTTGATAATGCAATGGCTGGAGTGTGGATTAAGACTGATTCCAATCCTACATTAAAACGCAACAAGATATTCGATGGAAGAGATGGTGGCATTTGTATTTTTAATGGAGGAAAAGGTATATTTTGTCCTTTGTCTTTTCCCTTTTTTGCTTGCAAGAATTTGCAAATTAAGTGTGCTTAAATTTTACTGTCAGTGGCAGTTTTTAATAAATTTCTCCAATTTTAGGTGTCTTGGAGGAGAATGATATTTTTCGTAATGCACAAGCTGGTGTTCTGATTTCCACACAAAGTCATCCAATTCTGAGGCGGAATCGCATATTTGATGGACTTGCAGCCGGAGTGGAAATTACGAATAATGCAACGGCGACTCTGGAATATAATCAGATATTTAACAATCGCTTTGGTGGACTTTGTCTCGCAAGTGGTGTGCAGCCAATAGCCAGAGGTAGCACTTTACTAACCAATGTCCTCTTACAGTTGGCTGTAATCTATGCAGCCTGTAGTCAGATGCCTTGTCTGTTTACTGCAGCCACCAGTTTCTTTTTAACATGTTGTATCTGAGTGTCTGTAGTGTGTCAAGCCCCGTCACTGATGTTTTGTTTGCAAAGAGTATTGTCCTCAACTTGGGATCTGATGTGATTGAATAGTACAGTTCGATTTTTAAAAGTAGTGTGATGTGATTTTGAATATCACTCTCAAATCATTGACATGTTGTGCACATTTACAGTATAATTAGTGACTTGAGATCATTGCCAGGTAGTTGGAGTAAGAGAAGAGAAAAGGTAGACTCAGAGATTACAACATGGTAGTTGTATTGGAAGTATTATTGCTACACAAACAAAACAAAAATTGTTTAATGGATATTTACACAACAGTTCAAAGTCAACGTTTTGGTAGAAAAGCACACAAGGGATTTTTGAGAGTGAATAAGAAATGGCCAGTGGTATGTCTGCATTCATTTGCGATGCATCTGTGGACCGTAATATCTACTCCCAAATATAATTCATTCCTGTATCCCCATGCACGTTTTAAAATGAACTGATGGAAAAAAGAGGTAACCTTATCCATTTTCAGTTTTTTGCAATCTGTGATGGAGTTAAAGCTATATCACTCTGTCACCTTCACCAGCTTAAATAAATTTCCAAAATCTTCCACAACAGTGTACATGTTGTTTATTCTCATGCTTTCAGTGTTTATTAGTTCAATAGTTTTTTGCTCCAAATAAATCCCTCTTTGGTCTTATTGTAACAAGTCGGTGTGTCCATTATGGCACACAGTTCTTCTGTCTTGCTCATTGTCAGAGTTGTGTGTATACTTTCAATATTTTGTGATAGTTGATACCCATATTGTCAGTAGGTACCTCATAATCACTTACTGCTTTTATTATTGGTGAGTAATTAATAATATAAAATTTTTGTCATATGTGTTAATGTTGTAGTCAGATGGCCTTAATTAGTTATTTTATACATACCGTGTCAAATAGGATTTGTGTGGATGGAGTAAATATGCAATGGCACAATCAGTCTGCTGCCTTTTGGTAGGCTATGGTGCATGGAAGTGAACATTTTGATGTTAAAAATCAGAGCTTGAGATCAATGTATAATTTCTAGACATGCACAATGAAGACTTTTAACTTGAGATAGTTCCATCATGTTCAGCAGCACAGTAGAATTCTGGATGCATGGTGTTTTCAATATACTTGGATGGAAAGAGAGAGGAATGGTAGCTCAGTTGATATAGAACGTGGCATGCAGGATGTGTGTGCACAAATAAAATTGCAAATGTGGATGACAGGAGGAAGATAATTTTGACAATTTAGAAGAACCCATTTTGGATTTTGAAGCATTAATATTACTCCACCTGTGTAGACTTGTCTAAGTTAACAATACAAGGAAGAGGGCTTTAGATGAAGTTAGAGAGGAAATCAGAGAGCCAGTGTGATGAATTAGAAGCTCCTGTAGAATCAGGTTTAGTGGTGCTGGACTCCTTAAAGTCAGTGAAGCAGTTCAATTTATATGTACCCTTGTATTTATCAAAGGATCACATTATTGAACATAAGGAAATAAAGCTTCTGTAATATTTCCTTTGCAAACAGTATTTGCTAGAAGATAATTGTGTACATACTAGCCACTTAAAATTGTCTATTTACCAGCTATTGAAATGCTAGCAACTGGAGTGCTGTTGATGGACACAAATGTGACAGTACTGTTAAAACTTAGGTAATTTATATGTATTGCATAATCAGGATAAGGAGAAATGAAAGAGTACATTCACAGCATTGTAAAAGGAAGGAAATGTCACCAAACACTGTATTAGGATGAGCATAGATTACAGAGAATAAATTTCAACCAACAATGGACTGTTCCATCTCGTCCAAACTCCAGGATACCAATAACTTACTGCAGATGATAAAATCTTAGGCTACTTTGATTTATTTATTGCTTTCACGATTTCCTTTACAGGCCATTTGTACATAGCTTCTTGAGAGGTTTGATAAAATTTGCATTTAAATACTGCAAAGTAATTATTCACAAATTGTCTATTTTTAAAAATGTGTTTGGATAGACAAGAAAGACTGACTGTTGGGAACTGCCAGTCCCCAACAGTATGTGTCTCCTTCTCATCCTGTCTGGTAAGTCTCCCCCAACACAGGATTCGCAGCTGTTTTTGTGTTGCTTTCCCCATTCTCTAAACTTTGCTAGTCATTTTCCTTCATCCTTCTTCCTTTCACTTCAACCCTTCTGCCAGGAAGAGGACCCCACTGGCTCTGAAAGCTTACACATTTTCTTAACTTCTGTATACTTTTTCCCTGCAGCATAGATTTTTTATCTATCTAATTACAGTAAAGTAGTTATTTGGTTTTCTCTTAATTAATGGGATGAAGAAAATAGTCAACTAAAACCAGCCAGCTTCTTTGTGTTTTTGGTATGTGTAATTTTGGGTAGGTTGCGTGTGCTGTGTGAACATTTTGTCAAAAATTGATTAGAAAGCTAGTGAATGCATGTAATATATCCATGCAAACATTGTTGACTTTATTTCTGGGATGATTGTTCTAAATTTGTGATGAAAATACTTTACTTTACAGTCATACCAAAGAATTGCCTTTTTAGGTCTGATTGTTTTTCATTTCAAAAATTGTGATTTTGTTTCAACAGGTAACAGAATATTTAGCAACCAGGACGCTGTAGAAAAGGCTGTTGCTAATGGCCAGTGCTTATACAAAATATCAAGTTACACTTCATTTCCTATGCATGATTTCTATCGCTGCCAGACTTGCAACACCACGGATCGCAATGCAATTTGCGTGAACTGTATTAAAACTTGCCATGCAGGTCATGATGTGGAATTCATAAGGCATGACAGGTAAGCAAACATTTGTCTGCATGTGTAAGCTATTTCCATCATACACAATTTGCTTAGGACCATTGTTAAACATACATAGGAGGTGATGAAGTGGAATTCTTCCATTATGGTATTTGAAATTTATTGTTAGAATATATATTTCGTTGATGACTTAGTACAATGATGGAATGAGTCACATTGCAAAGATCTATACAGTACGACAAACATTATATAATTATGTGTTAGTACAAATGTCATCTGACCTATATACATGCACTGACACTGCACTACTCACACTATCAGTGCTCACTTCAGCAGTGTAATAATGTGTTACTGATTGTACTAAAACAATTAAAATAGAAAAATAGTAGCAGCGACACTACACGTAAGCAGATGGATTGGGAACTTCTTTAAATTTATTAAAAAAAAAATATTGTGGGAATAGCATTGTTAATGTAACAGTTGTGTAATAAGTTGCAGCGTCCAGTTGTTTGTTGGCAGCTGTCATTAAGTTTTTCATGTACCATAGGCTTTTGAAAGTGGGGGGGGGGGGGGGGGGGAGGAAGGTAGCTGTGTAAAGTCCCATGAACAATGATATTATTAGACTGTTAATTTTATTTTTGAAAGGCTATGTTCCAGATAGAAGCTAAGTTGTAGGAAATTATTGGATGCTCATTTCTCATGGTATAGATGATTTTAAACATAAATAAGGTAGTAGTAAAAATAAAGCAACTACTCACCTAATAGTAAAGTTTTTTTTACAGTCACATGGACAAGATTGGAAATTTTGTTAGCTTTCAGAAGGATCCTTTTTTGAGCTAGCCATTTCGAAGGAATGGTGGCTAGGCTTGTCATGTCAGAACTTGAAAAGTTGCCATGAATGCCCCCCCCCCCCCCACCCCCTCTCCCCCGCCACCCCCCGCCACTTGTAGTTAGCGTCAGTGAAAAGCCATGTGCTGAATTTCAGGTGGCGACATGAACTGGAGATTACAATATAAAATGTGTCATTATTGCACATCTTGAAACTGAAACTGCCTGGTATACAGCCCTCAGTTGTTGCACAGTGTGTCACTCTTTGGTCACAGTTTCCATTAGCTTGCAAGGCAAGCACTGGATCATCAGTTGAAAGTGATCATAAGACGAATTAAATATTCGTAGAGAAATACACCTTATAATTTATACATAACATTCCTTCCAAATTGGTAAGGAGTATGTGGAAATAAATACAAGGTTTCCGACTCATCATCAGTTTTCATTCCTTGTAACTATTGCAAAAATGTGAAATGCTGGTGCAGTGTTCTACATATTTCTTTGTGTACCATGAACATAAAATTAAGGTTGACATTTGACAGTTGCAGACACACTTACACATTTTTGGACAAAACTATCTGGAGTTAGGAGGGGATTGGTTCGTATATCTGTATATTTTGAGGAGTGTTAAGCATATTAAATAAGGTTATGAAACCAAGTAGAGGAAAACTGGTAGTGTACTACTGAGTGCAACTTCAGAACATTTTCATGTGCGTAGACTGGAAATTGTTGTGATATTTCGATAATTATTGTCTCTGTTACTGTTCTGTAAAATTCTCTGATAACTAATGCACATTCGTATTACTAGGTGAAAACTGAAGTATATCTACCTTTTTTGTCAGGGTGAGCTCAAAACATGGTTGCTAATGATTCAGGATGCTTGTGACCATTCCAAGAATCTAGGAGACAAATTTTGTTCCCACAAAATGGAGAAAAAGCCTGAAAGTGTGATAATTGCATCATTTTCATTGTCTGTATGTTTTTCTCCCTTGAATGAAGGCATCCTATTAGCACATATTTCTTCTTAAAATTTGGACTGATCTGTGTTGTATACAAAGAGTTAATTAAATCCTACACTCTTATACTTTGTTTGTAATCCAAGCTTTCAGTTTTCAAACCTGTTATTTTTCTTACACGGTTGTATGCGATTTTTTTTAAGTGACCAATCCAACAGTGAGGAACTATGAATTCTTCTGCACCTGTGTCATTACCAATATCTAAAGGCTATTCATGCAAGATGGTATTGCTTGTACTAAATGAATTTTGTCTGGGCTGAGAAAAAAATCAAAAGATCTGCATTTCTTGTTGTAGTATCTGATCAGCCCTTACATTGTTCTGCAGTTCCATTTTTGTTATTATAAAATTTGCATTCAGAATGGGAAAAGTGAAATTTCTTTCAGGCAGTACATGCACGTAGGTATTTATTACCACTTCTATTGAACCAGTACACAGCTTTTCCTTTGTTCTTTTCTGTTAGTGGATTGGCAGTCTACAATATCAAACCTTTTGTCATTCCCAAGTCTGTCTGCACTTTTTAAATGTTAACCCAGAAGTTTAAGTACTATTTCACATATCATAACCCTGCTTTTACACTTTTTTCAGAGGACTTGAAAAAAAGTGGCTAAACTGCGGGAAAATGTGAAATGTGGGAAATGACTTTGTTTTACTGGTTGTGTATGGGGCCCCCTTTCCATTTTTGTAGTTTTGTATTATATCTGTAGATAATAGGCAAAATAATACTCATCAGGGAATGTTTATTTTTATTAAAGGTTATCTGAATTTATTGCGATGTTTAGCAGGTGACGTGACATTCACCGACACTTTAGCACAACAAATTGCATTAAAAATAACACAAATCATGCAGCTGCCATGTTTATTTATGTGTTTGCAAAGCTAAAGTGATGCAGTTGGCAGTTTTAGTATTTATATTTGATGCCTATGAAAAGTGCATGTCAAGTGTATACTGCATTAAAGCTCTCTCTCTAAACTGCATCATTTTTAGTGTAACTTTCCTGTGAAAGCAAAATCAGCAGATGTATGCAGTAACAGCCATTTATCTTGCTGTTTTTGATTTTGTATATAAAGGTGTGTGAAATATAAACTAAGTTAAATATGGCACTACACTACAGATCAATCTGTCACTGCAGCCTTTATTTCACACTCACTGACTTAGTCAGCTCTCAGCTAAACTGACACTTTCAAATCAACGTAGACATAGGGGTTATGATAGAGATCAGTCTGTATCCACAGCCAAAATAACAGGGAAGGAAACCATACTACACTTAAGCATTTTATGAACACATTTACAAAACATTAAAATGACCTTTAATTTGGCTGGTCTATAAACACAGCATTAACAAATGAGTACAGTTGTTACTATTTTCTGGCAAAAAAAATTGTGGGTTGTTTTAATTTTGTCTGAACTTTTTCAGTGTAATTTTAGAGTTCATAAACACAATGAAAAAATTTGTCATTGACATCTGCAGCTGAAATATATTTTTCAATGGTTTCCACTGCTACATTAACAACTGCAAATGAGGGAACCTCATTGTCCTCATCACTATCACTGTCACTTTCTGCATTTTCTTGTATGTGAAAGTCGATAACGTCAACAGAAACACTTTCCATAGTGACAACATTGATGTCAATGAGTAAGAAATCATGAACCAGATACTGAAGCTGCAGCTTTTCCTATGATGAAGCAAGCAGTTTCTCACCGTTGTCACTAACACTCAAGTCTGGTGCATCAGATCCATTTCCGTTGTCGGCTTCGATGAATTCTGCTTTTCAGAAGCAATTGAAGATGGTGGCCGCCGTAACTTCTGTCCATGCCTTCTCATTATAATGCAAAGCGTATAAAATTGACACTTCAAAGGACGCTGGGTCATTCCCAACTTCCATCTAAGTTAATGCCTTCTGCACAATCGTCTTCCTATAGTATTTTGAAGGCATAGCTGACATCCAAATCCAAAGGCTGTAATTTGCTTGTGCAGTTTTGTGGCAGAAACTCTAATTGCACATTACGTAGGCTTATATTTCTGGGATGCGCAGAGCAACAATCCACAAAAAGCAGAATTTTTCTGTTGTCAGTACCCATTCTTGAATCAAGACAATGCAGTTGTTGATTGCCGACTCCATGGATTGTTGTGTGCACCAAGACCAAATAGTGGATAGAATTGGAAGGAACGTCAGCATTGGCGATATTTCGTTGCTTTGTTGTCAGCAAAATTGATTTTCAGTCACTTAGTGACCATCCTCACTGCTATAATATACAATTAAAATTGGTAGGCACTGGTATCAAGCTATAACCACAAACTCAGTTTATGTGATCGCTCTAAGCTTGTGGTTATAGCTTGATACCAGTACCTACCAATTTTAATTGTATATTATAGCAGTGAGGATGGTCACTAAGTGACTGAAAATCGATTTTGCTGACAACAAAGCAACAAAATACGGCCAATGCTGATGTTCCTTCCAGTGTTGTTGTTTCTCAAATAATTCAGACATCATCCACACTTTTTTGTTGGCACTGTAGTTCGTTGGTAGTGTCGTAGTATTTTTATGTTTTTAAAATAAGATTATTTTTTTTTTTTAGGTTTGCCAGTCACAAATGGTTTACTTTTTCGGAACCATCTGTGTTTGTGCCTAACATTACTGTCAGGCGAACTTTGTTGTGTTTACCGCCATGGCAGTTTTCGCCTTTAAAGTCTGTAAAAGAGACCTGTTTCGTCAATATTGAAGATATCCTTTGGTTTATACTGTTTCAGAAGGTCTTGTAACCTGCCACTCTGCCATTCCGTAACAGATTTTATGTCTACACTGTTTTCTTTGCCACATACTGTTTTGTACACTACATTGTACCGCTCCTTGAATTTATGTATCCACCCGCTTGATGCTGTGATGTCCTCGATCCCAAGTACATTGGCGACTTTCAGCACCTTTTCACGCAACATCACACGCACATGCTGCCTGAAACCAGCTCTTCGTGATTTCTTCCAGTTCTGCGCATTTCGAATAGCTAGCATATTTCATTTTTTTGGAATTTGGCCCACTTTTACTTACACTTTCCAAAATGGTATCTATTTTTCATGATAGTGTTGAATGTAGATACCGGTATTCCTAAACTCTGTGCTAATGCAACAAGTATTCCACGTTCAGCATCAATTCTTTCCAGAATTTTGACTCTTTCTTCCATAGAAAGGGTTTTCCTGTCTCTTTTGGCAATATGGCGTTTTCCATCCTAAAGTGCAACAGAAAACAACAATTTGAAAGAAACAACTAACAACAGACTTTGATCACTTCACACAAGGCTACGAATACGCTATGTGGTACACACAAACAAAGTAACAAATAAAAACTCTTCTCACGGCAGTTGTAGAGAGTAGCTGTGTCGACTGAAATCAACTCACTTCGGTTGTAGGAACAGGCTTGTTGCGTTACGAACCATAAAGGAAACTACCGTATTTAGCAAGTTACAAATAGTGGAAAGTGGACACCCTCTGTATGTGATCATTATCATAGGGTGAAGTTAACGCCGAAACAATGCGGATACAAAAGGGTACTACTTATTGTAGCACACTGTACTGACAGATGAAGTTGTTATCAACTCGAAACAAATGAATGTACCTCAGTAGTTGTGCGTTCTTCCGTCTTCTATTGAAACATTTACTCCCATCAGCCACCACACCAAGCTGTGGTTGGCAGTGGCAGGATACAAATCACGTTTTTTTCCGACTTCAGATTTGCTGAGTGGAGCACCCTGGTGTCACGAAAGTTAAACGTATAACATAGGTAAACACTACTTGAAGGCGAATGCTGTGCCTGCGTCATTTTATGTCAGTCACACCAGTTTTTTTTCCCACGAACATTGTTTCATAATATGTAAATTGCAGGAAGATTACTGATATGTTAACGTAAAAACAGGTGTGAATTAACATTGTGAACATAGGAAATTTGAAGGGAGCAATAAAAAATGTCATAAACGGTGGGAAAACGTTAATTCCGGGAATGTAAAAGCGGGGTTATACTCTACTCTAAATGATCATTTTCTGCCGATCGCAGCAAAACATTTACAGGGTTCCATATCACCTGCGAGATGAAATTGAATGTACAGAATATTTTTAAAAACTCAAACTAGGGCCAGAAAGATCCAACTACTTCCAGGAATTAAGAGGAGGTGGGGGGGGGGGGGGGGGAGACAAACAGTTCCTCTTATAACATCCCTTTAAAGTGGTATTTCTCTACAAAGGCCTCTTCAGTGACAAGACAGCAAGACAGATGCATACTCCAGCTCATGCACAGACTCTCTGTAACAGCAGCGTGTTAGGACTAGGGGTATCCATGTCTTGGTTGCAATCCCCCAGGCTGTGGCTAAGCCATGTCTCCGCAATATCCTTTCTTTCAGGAGTGCTAGTTCTGCAAGGTTCGCGGGAGAGCTTCTGTAAAGTTTGGAAGGTAGGAGACGAGGTACTGGCAGAAGTAAAGCTGTGAGAACGGGGCGAGTCGTGCTTGGGTAGCTCAGTTGGTAGAACACTTGCCCGCGAAAGGCAAAGGTCCCCTACTTTTTAATAGTGTGTTCTCTCACAAGGGGCCAAATATTTGAAAATAAAAAATTATTTGTATTTTACATACAGTACATTGTGAATAACTAAAAAACAGAATACCTAATTATTTCCCAATCAAAATTGTTTCGACATTCTAAAAGTCCACTCCTTTGAAGAAGAAAAATAAGTTTACATGTTGTTTGGCATTTAGAATGAAAATCAGACATGAAGGATAAAATATAAATGCATTATGTACTGCCTTATAAATATTGTTTATGTTTGTGTAGATCTTCTCAAGCAAAAAAATGTGGTTTTAAAATTTTGGATGACTTTTTCCCATTCATTCAGTTCTTAAAAATGTGGAGAATTTACCATATGATCTTTTAAAAACATCTTCTATGCATTTGACTTAGGTTATTAATAACTCGTTAATATATTAGTGTATCCTAATTCTGACTTTTTGTCAATTCTCATCCATAATTCCACAAAAAAAAGGCACTCACAGTTTTGGCACCAGTACATAAATAACCACTTGTGACAGGCAAGTCTTATTACAGGAGTAATATAGCAGGAGCACAGCAGTAATACTTGAGTAATACACCAGAAGCAATTACTCAGAGTCATGTTTTCGGATGTGGTTAGTGTTGTCTCGTGTCACACAACTTGTTGTGTCTTAATTATTTTGTGTGTTAAATGAGCCTGCTAATACAGAAGTTATTAACATCGCAAATGCTATTGTGTATAATGTTTTTTTGTGCTGGGAATAAAAGAAGTCCATTAACATAACTGAAGTTGTAAAATATGATTCATATTCAGAGGTAATATCTGGAAGGGCATGTTCATAAGAGCACAGCTATTCTGAACTTGGTAGTGACATTTCCCTTAACCAAAGGTACGATTTAAGAATGTGCTTTATCTCCCTTTTGTAAGCAGATAACTTCTTAGCATTTTCTTTCATATTAAACTGGATTTTGTAGAAAAAACTAAGCACCTGAGTGTAATTTACTCTCTGTGATGCCTATATATCCACAGTTGTAGGATTTTCATTGTTTATTATGCAGACTTTATTGTGTAATAATGTATTCTTTGTTTGTCTACTTGTCTCCTTTGTGTAAAAGGAAAATCTTAAAAGTTATATATTTTTTGTAATGTTTTAATTTGTCATTCATTGTGATTTCAGGTTTTTCTGTGACTGTGGTGCAGGAACATTAACTAATCAGTGTCAGTTGCAAGGGGAACCAACGCAAGATACCGACACATTGTATGATTCTGCAGCGCCAATGGAGTCCCACACACTTATGGTTAACTGAAATACTTAATTTGTCTGTGGTGTATGTAATACAGGCCACTGGCTCCTCATTACCAGTTTAATGATCAGAGATGGTTACTTTACACTTCAGTGCAGCACCTGAGATAATGAAGACAAAACTTTCATAAAATGAGTTATGTCATCTCAAGTGTGCCACTGTGCTCGGTAAGATGTCTGTTGTTTTGCAAAGGCCTATGTATATAACGTGCCAGATCCCAGTGATGTGACAAGACAAATTTAAAATTTGTGTAAGAATCTCATTTTATACTTAACGTTATGTTATCTATGTGCATGTGCAGCTACAAACTGGGTGCGTTTGTTTATTCTTTTGTCCAAGAGGATTTGTTGAAAATGTGTTCCATTTGTTGTATGAATGTGTTGTTTGAATGTGTACTTGTATGTATGTATGATGTTTGAAATGAAATGTATGGAAGTGTGTAAATATATACATATGTGTGTTGAGATAATTGATATGTAACTTTTGTTAGGGACTTTGTAAGATTTGTGCTTGATAGTATTGAATGGAATCAAATAAAACAACAGTAACTACATATTTTTGAATACTATTATGGCCATTTTTTTATAATGTTTTCTTTTTTCACTTGATTAATGTCACATTTCTGTTCACTTTATTTCACTGTTATGATAGTTGGACATAAAATAATTCCTATAATTCAATTCTCTCTACCATATTTACATAGTCCAGTGACTCGGATAGCACATTGAGGATATGTACAGCATCAATTTTTAAATGTCTTAGTGCTGAAACCCATTAAGAATTCGTTATTGATGTAGCATACTGATGCAGGAGGCTTTAGATCCTTTAGGGATATAGACTAATAAACTTTTTTTAATATCTGCCAATGTGACTTTGCTTACTTGATGTGCTATAAGACTTGTAAATAGACTGTGTATGTGTTATTGTGCTTTTTGAATGAAACATGTTCTGTGTAACTTGTAATAGTTCTTTTTTGGTGTGTTTTTTGATGTTCCATCTATTGATTTTTTTTTTCTTTTTTTTAATCTGTGAGAGTAATATTCGAACTGGTAGTGGACTACATATGTTCTGTCAAGGTGTATAGCTATGCACACGAAAGTGCTAGACTCGTATGAACTACTATTCGTGCAAAAAGAGGATAAAAGTTGTAAGTTAGAAACCAGTCATAACGTGCAAATTTATTCTTTCCACGAGTCCACTTTATAACTGCAGAAGTTTTTAATTTATCTGTTTCTAGTGCCATAAAGTGTTGTACGTATAGAATGGTGTATGGTGGTGAAGGCCTGCAGATTGTGTGTACAGTTCTTGGGCACAGGTCATTTCATTGGATTCTCTCATCCGAAAAGAATTACACAAACTTTTGGATTAAAAATTTCGTAATCTAAAGGTTTGGATGCTATATTACAATTTAACTGTGTATTTTCCTTATTCTTGATTTTGATATTTATAGGAAGGCTTATTTTTGAATTTTTTGTTTTAAGACCAGTCACTGCCTAAGTCCCATAAATTTCTCGAAGAAAAGCATTTGCATATTCAGAGTATTATTGTTCCTCAGTTCTGTAATGCTGCACATTCGATACACTATGAAAGTTTTTCTTGTATATGTCACTTCAGTAGTTACAGATTCCAGCATGGTCAACGAAGATTATATTTGATTGGCTTTGATCTGTTGTGTGTTATTTTGAATGATAAATTTATCAGTTTAGTTCTTGTATTTTTGTGGCAACACTGTGAAATATATATGTTCTGAAGTCTGCACTTACAAACGTATATGGACAGTGACTAACCCATAAAATTAAGTAATAATAATAATAATGACTGTATAAGTATTCTAGGTCTAATCTGAATTGATGCTTGCTGTAATGAAAATAATCACATTATTAGTTGTCAATGAATACAAATTCCTCCCAACCTTCGTCTCTCTCTCTCTCTCTCTCTCTCTCTCTCTCTCTCTCTCTCTCTTTCTCTCTTTCTTTAAGATCTTAGTTTGAAGAGACTAGTCCCCCCCACATCCACTTTCACATAACTGTTTCCATAGTATGTATATTTCCAGTGGTTGCCTATTTATCATTTGTTAGACAGTATTAAAATTGAAACACGTGAGTAGTATAATGATATTGTCTCATAACCTGATCATTTATTTCATAAGAAAACATTCCTTTCACTTACGAATATTGCTTGACAAAAGCCAGTGGAAATTCCTCGAGAGCTTTGGTAAACAGATAATTTGAAGATTGCTGCAATTATCATACAATATATCTGTTAATAATGTAGGGCTATACAGTGGTTATAGTTAACCTCCTTTGCTGTTATTGGTCTGTATTTTATTTCAGAGTCTTAAAAATGCTTTTCCACTTGCTGCTGTCTGACAGTTCACTTACCATTGTTATGATTTTCATACTGCACTCCAAGCACATACTTGCAGACACAGGGGGAGATACTCAAGAAGATTAAAACTTGGGAGTTCATGTGCAGTTTTCATCTAATTACTTCTGTTGCCATGCATGTTACCTTTTTACAGAAGAATTGTAACATTCCTTCTCATTCCCCCTCCTCTTCTTGCATTCCTTATTTTTCAAATAAACAGATGTACAATTCTTTCCAGTGACACTTGCACATGCTAAGTACAACTTATTAAGAAGTACTCCTTTTGTCTTCAAAATTACATGGTCTATAACCATGGCACCAAATAATTGATAGTTCTCTATGCACTACAGGTGTGTACTTTGTAATTAACACCACGATTGTTCACAGCAAGACTAGGAATGTGATAGTTTTATTGCTCAGACTAATGTGGATATAAGCAGCTTTCATGCTACATTTATGTCCACAACATGAAAATTATATCAAAGTATCAGTACCAGGCTTTCATCTATGTCAATTTACTGCCCGTTTTCTGGCTTTGCTCAACTTTTTGAAATCCTGATATATTGTCAATTTACTACTACTTCTTCTTCAATCACAATAATTACTAAATGTTACCATAGTGAAGTTTGTTTATTTTAACTGCTGTTACTAAGCTTGTAAAAATTACAAAACAAAGCAAAAGCTTGATTTTAGTTTATTGTAAAAAGAAAAGAAAGTTGTAATTCAAAAGTAATTGCCAGTTTCTAAATATTATCTGACATAACTACAGAATTTGAAAGCTGTGTTTGGGAATGCCATTTATTTCATTCCATAGCCTTCTTCCAGTTGATATCCACTCATAACTGATCCACATCTGTGAATTTTTTCAGTTCGCTTTTACACTTCACCAGAATCTGTGAACATTGTTTTGGGAATAAAGATGTACAGAAATCGGTGTTTGTTTATGGTGCTATGTGTGTCTAGCTGCTGTAGAAACAATTTTATTGAGACTAATATTTGCTGTTAAACTGACTCAACCAATGTGTGTGTGTGTGTGTGTGTGTGTGTGTGTGTGTGTGTGTGTGTGTGTGTGCGTGTGTGTAAGTAATTCCACTATGTTGCGTGTTTTGAAAGTCACTCACAAAGCATATGGTTTTTCATAATTGGTCTTTGAATAAGACTTTGTATTAGGTTATTGCTGTTTTTCTTTATAAGATCTTTATGCACTCAGTGTGATGCAATTATCAGTTTCAGAAATGTATAGAGAGGGTTTTCATTCAAATATTCCCATTAAAATGTCCTCCTGTAATGGCTGTCCATTAGTTTTGTTGCTAGAATTTGTAGATTTTCATGGTACTGAGCAGTGAAGTGGAACAGGGATGTTGCCAAGAATGTTTGTACAACAGTATTTTGACAGAACTCAAAATTGCTTTCAGTTCCTGTCCATTTAAAACTATTTTATCGTCTTCTAATTAATTTGTTACTGTGATACATTTGGAATTTCTCCTTTCCTACTGTTTAGAAATTTTCTAAACATATTGCTAAGATTTTGATGGTGAAAGAGTTTGGCCCACACAGTCTTTCCAGTACATAACTTAAAAATCACCGGTTTGAATTTCAGATTCTGCAAATTTTTAATGACAAAGTATTTGCGTTAATATTCTTACGTCTTGATTACAAAGTAAATAATAACAGTGTACATTGAACATGTTAGTGTTTACAGTTATTAATAAAATAAACAGTGTAAATATTTTGAATGGAGCCACCAGTGAACATTGGTTTTTTTAAACCAGATCACCAAGTTTCTCAGTGGTTGGTATGAAATGGATTGCACGCTAATATCCTAACATGTTGAGAAATTTGGTGGAAGTTGTTCATAATGATACATTGCTCAGTGTGATGTCGTATACTGTACTACATTTGTAGCTCTGCATTCCATTGTGGTTTAATCTCTGCAGAAATGAATTTGAGAGTTTACTGCAGTATTTATGCAAACATAAATATATTGTGATGCAAGTAGTGAGTGTAAATGAACATCATATGACCTCCAAAGAGCAACATTCAATGACAGTTAGGATTTTCAAGTAATTACAGATAGTGGCCTCATCTTTGGTGAGGTAGGCAAATACCATGACAGTAGCTCTGTAAACGGATTAGTGGGATAGAACAAATGAAGAGGGATACAGATGAAATGTGACAGCTTTACAAAGCATCGTAGGTGCCTTCTCTTATCAGAGAGTTTTGAATCCAGTGGCACAAATTATAAAAGGTGTGACATGCTTTCCACAACTTGTATAATTATTCTTAAGTTCTCTTCCATGCAAAAGTGCAACTGAGATACAATGACAATGTGAAATTATTTGTCACTGAAGCATGCCATATTGTGGAATTAACAAAAGTCTCCATTCAGTTTGCATGTCAAGACACAGCAGGAAATGTAGGCCATGTGAAAGAAGAGAGATCACTGTCATAATTCAGTACAAATAATGTTAACCATTGTTGTGCACTTTTTAGCACTTGTCACCATGCAGTCACTGTTTGCAAACCCATTAGTCATAACTAAAACATGTAAAAATCTGAAATATGTTAAGATATTCTGAAAACACTTTTGAGAGATTCCAATTGAAATGGTCTTATGCAGTACACAAGTTGTACAAACTTTTACGAACTGCAGTGCCACTCATTTCTTGTTAATCAGAAACTGTGCTCGTCTCTAATACATGCAAATTGTCTTTAAGGAACCTGAAAATACAGTGTTAAAGCTGGAAATACAATGTTAAGGACTGAAAAAGGTGTAATATCGTGAGAGCAGAACAGTTTAATAGCTTTCACTCCTGTTTTATCTGATGGAACTAGCAGGACTTTTCAGTTATGTATATAATACACTAGTACAAATTAGTTCCATTGGATAATAACTTATTGGCCTGTGAGTTTTATAATCTGAATTGCAGCTGTAATGTAATAAAAACAGAATAAGTAAGAATAAGGAAAGCTCCAGAGATGGAAATCGGATGTTTTCACTGTCAGTACTGGCAGCCATGCATGGTGTCTGACACAAAAATATATATATATATATATACCCTTTTCAGATATTTTTACTATTAAATAGAATTTTTGAAACTTTTGTTGGTGCAGACACTTGATTACTGTTTTACAGAAATTATTTGTACAGTGTGCATAATCAAGAAGTTGATGGAACTTTCATGTAAACCATATGAATGATATGTCTTAGAAATGATTGGCCACTGTATGTTATTTCATTAAAATATATTACTCAGTGTCCATGTGGTTTCTTGAACACAGCATGAATCCCAAAGCTGATATGTTAAGGTCATAATATGCTTTCCAGGTATGATGTATATAGTGCTCTTCCGCCTCATACAGCTGCATGATATGTAGTATATCTTGTAAAAAAATATCCGAAATTTGGACATAAATGTAACAATAAAAGTATTGGGAAAACACTGTTTACCATTTGAAGCAAGGTATATTGTTTTGTCGTATTTGATATATTTTGTCAGTTCTATGCGGATTCCCAACATTACGAACAGAGAAGTAACTGCATCATCAGATATTTTTAGCACATTTAACAAAAATGAAATATGGCATTAATTCTTCCTTTCCTGGATGCTATTTCTGTATTTTTGTGACAAAACAATTGAATAATGTAGAGTACAAATGTGGAAAATATTGAAACAAAAGAGGGGATTTATAAATAGTGAAAGGGATCAAAATGATATGTAATGTTTTGCCTACTCACCTGAACTTAGTAAGTGGGAAAAAATATTGCTCAACACACACGTCACAACATGCAAAAAGTGTTTCGATGAATGCTAAGCACCAACAGACATAAGTAATTTCTTCTGCTGAGAAGATAGTGCACAACAGTCGGATGTGCACTGTGACATACTTACTGGAGGTAATATGCATTATTTTAAAAACATGATCCTTAAGGAAATTGTATCAATGTTATGTTAATCACATGTTTTCAGTGGGTTGAAACTTCTGTAATAATAGCTGTTAAATTTTGCATTTTTGTGGCCATGGCATTGGTAGCTGCTGTATAAATAATTTATTAATGTTGTGCTTTTATATAAAATAGTTGAAATGCATTTTTTCGTCTCACCACACTCATTTTGTCATACTCACAAGGAAAGTATGTAACCTCAAATGCTTATAATTGAATGAAAAACTATAAATTGCTCACCCCAGAAACAGCAGTAGGAGCCATTCACATGCCAAACATGTCATACCAAGAGGCTTTTGAATGATCTATTCAAGGTCTTAAAGACCAACTTTGATGCTGCAAAGAAACAAAATATCAATATTATAGGGAAAAAAAACCAACTTTAATGTTGTGACATACTGATATATTTCCCTGTACTTAAAAGTAACTATCCCAAAACAAAAAAAAATTCTTTCTAAGACTACTGTGAGAAATACCAGAAGTAAAGTTATGTGATCTTCATTTCATCATTAGACTTCATTCTGTATTGTACAATCAGCTTTTCTGTATGAAAATAGTAGTGTGTGTTATATTATGCTTGACAACTTGCATTTCACAGTGTGTTTCATTCTGGTCCAGGAGTAGTATCTTCGATTAGTTATCAAAACATTATGGTTTCGATCCCAGCCACTGCTTAAGTATTGAATATGTGTTAACAGGGGTCGCTTTCAGTCTGACAGTGTCATTGTTAAAGAGAGCGGAGGTGCAGAAAGAGTTTAAAGCCACTCCTATGCCCTTGGGGTAGGAAACTGCCCCTAAAAGGAAGAAGGATCAGCAATGATCTATGGTAGGAGAATGCAGAAGGCAGTGGAAACCACCTCATTGAAAACTATGTTTATTCACAGGACATTTGGCCTGAAATTGTCATGTAAAAGTCATGATGATTTCTCCATGGGTAAAAGGTGGGGATAAGTCCAGTTTTCAGATTTACAGGGATTGCCAACAGGGAGGTAACTATGAGAAAAAGAGTACCCAATGAAAGGGTAACATTTTATGAATCAGATTGTGGAACATAGAAGACTGAATGTGATATGGGAGGGGAGTTAGAAAACATGAGGAGGGAAATGCAGAAGCTAAATTATAGACACATACACATAGCATGTTCAAAAAAAGTGTCTAATACTTTGAGAGGTGGTAGTACTCATGGAAACAAGAAAAAGAAGTGTAATAAACACAGGTCTGGAAATGCATACTTTCTGCACATTTACAGGAAGTGTCCCATTTGTGACTGCACCTTCTGCCCTCTGGCATAAGAAATTATATACCCTTTGAAGTACACCCAATTGTTGTATTTGCTGGCACACATTGAAGATGCAACCCTTTAGTGTCTGCTCATCATTGATTGTTGTGGTGTAGATCAATGCCTTCAAGTGTCACCATAACCAAAAGTGTAGGGGATTGAGGTCTGTAGATTTAGCAGACCAAGGTGTGCCCCCCATCCCCAAGTGTGCTGATGTGCCATCATGCAGGAACCACATTTGTTTTTGTTGCTGCAGTGGCACAGCCTCCAGCAAGGTAGATATTTACATTAGTGAGAAAGTCCAGAGATACTCCCCAGTTAACTTTTGTGGTAGCATGTATGACCGTATTTGTCGCAGAGTATGCCTTCCCATACATTGATTGAGAGTCGGTGTTGATGCCTTCTTTCCTGAATTGCCTGGAGTTACATCTGCCCATACATGCTGGTTATGGAATTCACACCATCATCTTTTGTGAACTCTGCCTCATTGGTAAATAAAATCTTGGATGTGAGCAGTGGATCTGCAGCACACTTCTGCAACAGTCACTGACAGAACTGCTGTCTGCCATGATCCTGTGGCCTTAGGATTAAACGCCTGTAGAAGATATGGGCACAGCAATTGTTCATGAAATACCTCCCAGATACGAGAGTAAGACATGACTTCTGCTTCTGCTAATCATTGCAAACTGGACCCAGGGGTTTCTTCCACCGAACGTAGAACATGCTTCTCCAAGTCAGGTGTGCAGACTGTGTGGGGCCTTCCACTGTTAGTCTTCTAAGATGCAGGGTTGCTTGTGTCTGTCAGATGCTGGAAAAGTCTGCTGAGCAGCTTATCAGAGGGCACTCTGTGCTGTGGATATTTTTCAGTGTAGAGAGTACGGACTTGCAGACTACGTCCATGTGATGAATCGCAGCAGAATATCAAATCCATTATTTCACTCGTTGAGTCGTTGGCTTCCATTGCTAACTAGCGGTGGAAGAGAGAAAATATAAATGTACTACACCATTTGTGCGTACAGATAGTGCAATAACAGTAAATACACAAGTGAAGAAGGAGGTAAAACACCTTGATATGTACCCAGGGTTGACAGTACAACAAGGCACACAAACACTATGAAAACTAACATAGCCTACAATACAAGTTGAACCACGCGTCTGACTGCAGACCACCTGATGGTAGGGAGAGTACTGTGAGTTAGGCATCGTAATAACCCTGCTAAAACGTTTAGATGGAGTGCGAATGCTACGACTCTGCTAATATCCACAACCAAGCATTGCACAGCCCTTCCTGTAAACGTGTTCATCTTATACACACACACACACACACACAGTTTCAACTATTATGCTCATCAGAAAGGACAGTTCATCAAAGCTGCTGACTGTGACTGTAATATAGGTATGACATCAGAAGTTGAAGAGAGAGAGAGAGAGAGAGAGGGAAGTGTATTAGGGTATTAAATGGGTAATTCAGTATGTAAGGGAGATGATCGTGGGAGGATTGGACACTGTGATAGAGGAAAGAATTGAAAGAAAGATTTGGTGGAAAGCATGGGCTCGATAATAGGAATAAGAGGAGAGAGAAGCTAATTAAGTTGTATAATACATTTCAGATGGAAATAATGAATACCTTGTTCAAAAATCTCAAAAGCAGGAGGTATACTTGGAAAAGGCCTGGAGGCATGGAAAGATGCCAGCTAGAGTACATCATGGTAAGAGACAATGTTAAAAAAGATGTTGGATTATAGGGTGTACCCAGGAGCAGGTATTAACTAAGATGACAATGAAGTAATGGTGAAGAGTAGGCTGAATTTTATGAGAATTTTCTGGAAGACTCAACCTGGAAAGAAGTGAGATACTGAGGAATGATGATGTACATTTGAAGTCCTCTGAGACTGTAAGTACTGTAATAAAGGATACCACAATAAGCACTTCGGTTGAGAGGAATGGCCACGTCTAAAAAGGGCAATGAAAGAAGTTGGGCTAACAAATATAGGCAGAAGAAACATTGAATAATAGAAGAAATAATTCAATTAATCGAGAAATAAAGTAAGTGCAGAAAAGCTCAGGGACAGACAGGAATACAGCAATATGAGTCACTTTTGATTGAAATAAATAGGAAGACTGTTGAAGCCAAGGCAAAAATGGCTGCAGGAAAAGTGTGAAAAAATCTAGAAACAAATGCTAGGACATACTCGGCACATGGAAACGTCAAAACAGCCTTCAGTGAAATTGAAATTGAAAGCAGAGGTGTTAACATTAAAAGAGTGCAGTGGGAATTCCATTGTTAAATGCTGAGGACAGACAAGGTAGGTGGAAAGAAAACATTGAAGGTATCTATGAACAGTCTGCTGACATATTTTAAGCAACAATTAGATCTGAAAGGCATAAGGCATCCTTTATCACAGTCAGTTTGACAGAGCTTTGGAAGAGTTGCGATCAAATAAGGCAGGATACATAGATAAAGTTAAATTGGAATTTCCAAAATCATGTTGATGTGTACAAACAGAGGCTGGAGTCATACTACCAAACTTTCAAAAAAACATCCTCACAATTACGTAAGTAGCAAGGGCAGGTAAGAGCAAGAATTATCACATAATCAGCTCATGCATCCAAGTTCCTGGCAAGAAATAATACACAGAGGAATGAGAAAGAAAATTTTGAGTCTGTCAAATAACAACCAGTTTGGCTGTAGGGACAAGTACCAGAGTAGGCAGTTATGATGGGAAGACTTTAGAAAAATCAAGGCACCTTCATAGGATAAAAGATGGATTTAGGAGAGGCTGAAATTCAGGTTGAAAACATGTCTGTGATAAGATTTGCTACTGACATAGCTAATCTAAACGATCACTGGCAGCAGATGAGCTGGGATGACAAGCAACCATTACTGCCCCATTGGATCATAGTTCCTTACGTATGATGCTCTGTTTATTAACTGGAACCTTCATTTGGTCAGTTTCTCTCCCTTCAAGGCTTCTATGGTTTTCAGCATACAGGAACATTCCTCTAGCCAGCAGCAATGCCATTTAATGCATTAGTGACAGATTTCGTCCACATGGCAGTGTTCTGGCAAAAGATTCCTTAGAAGGCAGTCATCATCATTTGTGCAGTTTTCGGACAGCACTGTGACATTGTACTCCTGAAGACTCAGTGCCCATCTCACCTGTTGACCCATTGCAGAACTGGAGATGGTGCTAGTGCCTCCTTACGGACAATGAGAGGTCTTTCTTGAACCTTGTTCCAGAAAAATTTGGTATCTCCCTGCAGTGTTTCTTACAAGGCCATTAACTGCTCTGAGATATTTTATCTGTTGAGCCATGAAGGTGCACATTTTGGACTCAAGGCCTGCAGGCAGTATGCACTTCAACACAGTTGTGAAGCAGGTAAGATGTTCTCCAAATGTCTTTGCTGACTGGATAATAGTGCTGTTTTTTCAAAGATATATTGTTCAATTAAGGCGTTGAAGCAGGTTGTCCATCACATTTATGAAGATGGTTGGAGCATTAAATAGTTCAAAATAGACATTTTACTTCATTATTTTGTTCAGCCATCGATAATCAGTGCAGAAAAGCCATCTGCTGCCCTTTTGCTTCACAAGGACCACATGAGAGGACCAAGGAGACCCTGCAGGTTCAGTGACATCATCCTGGAGCATCATCTCCACTTACTCCTGAGTTGTGTGTCATTCATCTAGTGACATCCTGTAAAGAAGTGCAAACTAATTGGTAGATGTTTCCCATTGTTGATACAGTGTTTTACTATTAGCGCTTCGTCTGTCCTTTCTCCAATCCAGATTGGAAAGATCTAAAAATTGTCATACAACAATCAACATTCACTGATGTTCCCAATGAGGCCAGATCTTATTGGTGGTAGATACGGCTTCCCCCACTGCCTAGTCTGTAGTAGAGCGTGACTCAGTCAATGACACTGAGCTGCCCATCTTGGACTGGATCTGCTCTTCCTATACGAATACCCTTAGCAATGAGTTATGGCTGCCCATGATAGTGATCCAAAGTTCGTCTTGACCACTTGTAATCCTCGTGATCGTCACCAGTATGTATATTTTTCTTTTGAGAGTCTAAATAGCATGTTGCAATCGATAAAAATGAAAGTTCACTGAGCATTGAGATTTATTACAGGAACTCGTCTTGTTGATGATGGCAAGAGGATAACGTCTTTAATGCTAAACAACCACCCATAGCAGTCTTTGTTATTTGCACTTGCTGGAGTAGTTTTGTTAATCTGGAGCTCTGATATCCGACAGTCTATGACTATTTGCGATGCAGGCAAAAAGTCATGCCCGAGAATAACATTATGACTACATTCTAAAAACTTAACTCCTCCTGATCATGCCATGAAGGTCCAACGGTACCGACCAGCTGCCGTGTCATCCTCAGCACACAGGCGTCATCGGATGTGGATATGGAGGGCCATATGGTCAGCACAGTGCTCTCCCGGCCGTATGTCAGTTTCTGACACTGGAGCTGCTACTTCTCAGTCCAGTAGCTCCTCAGTTTGCCTCACAAGGGCTGAGTGCACCCCACTTGTCAACAGTGCTCGGCAGACTGGATGGTCACCCATCAAAGTGCTAGCCCAGACCGACAGCACTTAACTTTAATGATCTGACAGGAACTGGAGTTACCACTGCTGCAAGGCTGTTGGCCATTACTAGATTCTGTTAAAACAACAAATTCAGAGGGTTGTGTTTCTTCATTGATAGTTATCCTTGCAATACTTGTTCCAGTCAGCTGTACATATTTCCCATTTGCAGTCTTCAGCACAATTGCTTTCATATTAAGGAATATAGTCTTTTTTAGTGGGTGATGATATGCATTGGTCATCACAGTGTGAAAATTTATATATGTACATATGTAAATAGTAATAATAATGGCTACATAAATAAAGAGATTACTAGAATCAATTATTTTCAATTAATGCCCAAATTTTGGATTTTTATAGTTTCTCTCCTTTGAGTCCATTTTAACATGAACTTACTTCCAAGTAGTAGAGATCTACACATTCCTCTTAGGTGCTTCTTCTTCCGACACTGCAAAACTTATTCTTCTTGACCATGTAGGTAATGTAATTTTCATTTATCGGACACAACACAAAGGCTACCACACGCATCTTACAAAAAATAAGTCTTCTCCACTTGAGAACTAAAGACAGAGTCTCTCTGATGATTGACAAAAAAATTGAATGGAATTTTTTATCATTTTGTTCTCCACCTTGCGGCGTAGCAAAATATATCTTTATCGGTGCTTACAGCTGCCACGCTAATGATTATTATCATTGATTTTAAATTTTTGTTGGGGCTTTTCCTTATGTACCTATAAAAAAGAAAAAGAAGCCCGTAAGTTGAGTAGCACCCAGACAGGTTGGCTGTTGATGTGATTTCCTGGCATCTTGGTAACTGTTCACCATGGAGGACTTTCATCTGTGGTGGCCCCACCTTTGTAGATGGTTACCTTGCATAGTTTTCCTGAATTCAGTGGCCAGGTGAGCAGATGGTTCCTGTATACACACATGCAGGTGTCAGTCGTACCTCTTTTACCGGAATTAGTTTGTTTATTTTTCTGTTGTATTTCTTCAATATACTGGCACCACTTAATGAACTCTTCAGGTCTTGGGACATCCTTTATCATAAGAGCTTTGATATGTTTTCTGTAATTCCTTCAAGTGTGAGATTTTGTGAGCTTCTGTAATATTCAAATTCACAATGTGGCATTGGCCCAAAATATTCTGTATTGTCATGGCACAGAATAGTAAAGGGAAGAAATAGAAAAAATTATTAAAACTCATTGACATTGCCACACACAGAGGTGGAAGCTGAAAGCGAGCCAGTATATCACAGGTGGGTCGGGTCGACAAGACATCATGACAGTGTCTGCCGAGTAAGGATACGCATTAAGCAGAAATGAGACTATGACTAAAAACCTAAGGAAAAAGACAAGCATATTTGTTGGCTTGTAAGACATGTTGCAAGAAACTCTCTTTCACCAGAGTACATAGTGAGGAACTGACACAGCAGTTAACAATCTATTAAGTGAATGTAGCAGAATAAGGAGGGCACATCATTTTGAACCAAGCCTTGTGTAATAGCCTCACAGTTGCTCCATCTTTACATGCCTCTGCTCTCCACGAGTTGATTATTGAGATCAGTGGCATTCACAGTAATAGCACTCAATTCCATGATTATGATACTGTAGAGAATCTGTCCTAGATGCTCCAGCAGTATCTATGAACTAGCAAAAGATGTACGCAAGATGGTGGCCTTCACCTGATTGATGAACTTGATGCTAGTCGCTGCCTATCATATATTGATGGCAGAACTGACTATTCTTCTGACAACACATCTTGGCAGGGTGTTGCCACCACAGAACTTAATGTGGAAGCCAGCAACAGGGTCTGTTGGGGTCCACATTCCTGTTAACACTCAGGCACCTCCGGGTGATGAAATCTACCAGCTGGTAGGGAGGAAATCAGCTGACCACACAACTGCTGACATCACATACATCACAGATGGGTCATAATAGAATTTGGAATGGGGCTGAGGACACACTGGCAGCCAGCCTGAGACCACGTCACGCTGGGCAACAGCTGCGCCTGCTCACTGGCAGCCTTGCCTGGGCATGCGGCCACCGAACTGACTCAACGGATCTCAAATAGAATTAAACACACGTTGAATGAACAGCAGCCGAGACTGGTGCATAAGAATGATGACTCGTAAAAATTGGAAATAAAAGATTGAACTCTAATAATGTTTTACTAGTGTTATTGACACTTCACAGGTTCCCAAGAGTTACGCAGAGGAGGTCTCCGCTGGGTGCTCTGTAATGTGAGAAATTGCACTTTCACATGATGATGTGCCATCTATTCAATTATTCATATACTAAGTGAACTTGCTGCTGATTGCCACCAAAAGTTTTCTTTGGATTGACCTAGAATTTTTTCCGGAAGTCGAGGTTCTCTTCATTGTTCTCGAACCACTGCTGTGCTGTGCCGTCCATGTAGAAATACACATTTGCTAAACGCATCATCTCATACCACGTGTTGTATTTGGTGACTCTAATGAATACTTTCAGTGATTTCATTGTGTCCTGATCAGGGTCTTCGGGAAAAAACTGATGAATTTCTAACTTGCAGTTGGCTTGCTGCTGTTTTGGAATCCATTGCTTTTCTGAATATATGGTCCTTGGGAACAATGCACTGCTTGTATTCTGGTTCCAATCTGTACAGGTGATGGCTTTTACATTGTCTAATTTGAGCCACAGAGGTGTCAATGTTTCGAAATACCCTGCATTTCTACCAGACAGTGGTACATCATAACCACTATTGAATCCAAATTTGAAAGCAGGATCATCAATAAAGTACAAAACATGGCACTGAAAGCATGTTCATTACGAACTCCTATATACAGCCAGAACAGAACTGATCTAGACAGAGAGTTCTTTATTTATACAAAGAGCAAATATTTCAGAATATTGTTGCATTACAAACATAAGACATTTTGAGTACCTTCCAGAAATGATAAATGCTGCCTAAAAAATTGCTGGTAGTTGGGTTGAAGTGGTGACCTGCAACACACCAGCCAGAGACGCTAAACGCTACACCATCCAGAGACGCTAAAGCTACGCCACATTGCATGCAGCATAGCTCACAGCAATATTTCTCCTCAATGTAGACTGACTGAGCAAAATCATGATAAATTCTGACTATGGAGAAAATTGATTAATGTATGAAAATTGGTAATATTTCCTGAATTATGTCAAAATTACCTTACAAAACCCTAGGAAGAGTTTCTGCCGTTAAGAAAACTTTAAATGTTGAACTACTGTTCATCTCACTGCAAGATACTGAGCCATAAATATTTGTTTTGTTTGTGTGTTCAGAAAGTGCAAAACCCAAATAAAATTAATATAAACTGAAAAGTATGCAGGGGTCTATTATTAAAAAAACAAAAAAAACAACAACAACAACAAATGAACATATCATGTTATTAACTTGGTATTTACATCTGGGTTGTGCACATTTTGAATCAAAGAAATACATCCTACACATGAGGAAGTGCTATTACTTTAGAAATTTATCACGAAATTGTAAGAAAATGCTACAGTCGTGCAAAGTTCGCTAAAAGGTAAACATTCAGACAATGAACACCAACACCTTACAGTATCCTATTATTCATGCGGCTTTGTGTGATCTGGTGGCCGTGGACTTTTTTTTTATCCTCTGCTTAGAGGGAGGAGATGTTTGGTATACATCATCATCATCTTAGAATCTTGGTCTAAGTTAGTAAACTGCATACTTCGAAACTAACAATTACACTTAATGTAATTTCCAAACTAAGAAATGATTCCTTTAAGAACATGCCTAAGCATAAGAATTCATCATAAGATGATGGCACTCAGTTTACTGCTAAGCAGTTCCAGGAATTTGTGGCTTAAGAAGGCGTGGACTACGTATTGATTTCAAAATACCACCCATAATCTAAACTGGCCAAAGATTTTGCGAGAATTGTGTAGAACTTATAATGCAAATAATCATTTTAAGTGGGTAGAAATCAAACAATGGAAAATCCAGGATGGAATGTAACAATATTATGAAGTGCTGCAGGTTAGACGGAGGGGGGGGGGGGGGGGGGGGGGAAGGTACTGTAAAAGGAGAGAAATAAAAAGACTGGTTGTGGTGGTGGAATGATGGCTGTGTAGTGCTGGAATGGTAACAAGGAAGGGGATGGGTGAGGACAATGACATGAAGGTTGAGGCCAGGAGGGTTACGGGAACGTAGGATGTATTGCAGGGAAAGTTCCCAGCTGTGCAATTCAGGAAAGCTGGTGTTGTGGAAAGGATCCATATGGCATAGGCTGTGAAGCAGTCATTGAAATGAAGGATATCATGTTTGGCAATGTGCTCAGTAACAGGGTGATCCACTTATTTCTTGGCCACAGTTTGTCAGTGACCATTCGTGCGGACAGACAGCTTGTTGGTTGTCATGCCTACATAGAATGCAGCACAGTGGTTGCAGCTTAGCTTGTAGACCACTTGGCTGGTGTCACAGGTACCCCTGCCTTTGATGGGATAGGTGATGTTAGTGACCGGACTTGAGTAGGTGGTGGTGGTAGGATGTATGGGACAGGTATTGCATCAAGGTCTATTACATAGGTATGAGCCATGAGGTAAGGGGTTGGGGGCAGGGGTTGTGTAAGGATGGATGAGTATGTTGTGTAGGTTCGGTGGACGGTGGAATACTGCTGTGGGAGGGGTGGGAAGGATGATGGGCAGGACATGGCTGAAAGCTACAATTGTGAAAATATTTTTGTTGTGCCTATATGGTGAGTAGCAACATTCCTTCTCATATGAGGGTAATCCCAAAAGCAAGGTCTCCTTTTTTTTTATAAGTACAGAACTCTGTTTGTGTGGCAGTTGGTCTCACTGTTATGAAGAGTGCTTCACGAGCTGTGTGTAAACATGTGCATGCCGTGCTGAGGCGCTCAGTCTTGGCTTGGCAGCCTTTGAGAATGGAGCTCCCGTTGGATGTTACCGCCAAGTGCGAATTGCGTGCCGTTATTCGGTTTTTGAACGCAAACAGCACTGTGCCAATTGAAATCAATCACCAACTGATGGAAGTGTATGGTGAGTTGTGCATCGATGTCAATGTTCGTAAGTGGTGTAGAGAGTTTGCAGCTGATCGGACCGAAATTCACAATGAACAAAGGAGTGGGAGACTGTCACTTTCAGAGGAGACAGTATTGAAGATTGAGCAAAGCATGCATGAAGATCGGCAGATCACCCTGGATGATCTCTGCACGTTGGTTCCTGAGGTTTCCCGAAGTGCCGCTCACAGAATTCCAGTGGAAACATTGAACTACCGGAAGGTGTGCACAAGATGGATGCTACACATGCTGACTGAGGACCACATGCGGCAACAAGTTGATGCTTCCTGTGATTTCTTCACTGCCTTGCAGCTGAACAGGACAACTTTCTGGACTCAGTTGTCATGTGTGACAAAACCTGGGCCTAACACTTTACACCTGAGACCAAGCAACAGTCATGCCAGTGGTGGCATCCTTCTTCGCCAAAGCTGCGGAAATTTAAACACAGTTGGCCAGTAAAGTCATGAGAACCGTTTTTTGGGATTGGAAATGGGTATTGTTGGTCGACTTTACGTCCACTAAGACCACAATTAATGCTGACAGGCACTGTGAGACTCTGAAAAAACTCAAACGGGCAATTCAGAACTGGAGAAGAGGAATGTTGAGCAAGGGCGTACACGTTCTCCGTAACAACGGTCGCCCACACATTGCCCGGCAAACTGTTGCTGTCCTGCAACAGTTTCAGTGGAACATAATCACCCACCCACGTTATACTCCTGACTTGGCGGCCGTTGACTATCACTTGTTCCCTAAGTTAAAAGAACATTTGGCCAGAAAGCAATTCAGCTCCGCCGACGAGGTGAAAGAAGAGGTTCATAACTTTCTGAACAGCATGGAAGCGAGCTGGTATGACATGGGCATACAAAAACTGCCACAGCATCTACAAAAATGCATCTACAGAAATGGTGATTATGTCGAAAAATAGCTAAATGTTGAAGCTGTAAACTGTTGTTAAGCATTGAAGAAATAAACAAGTCTATGTACTTATAAAAAAAATAGACCTTACTTTTTGGATTACCCTCGTAATATTAAGTGGGTAGATTTGTTAAGAGACTTTGAGCAAGTGTTATTCTGCAACATACATTCCACCTGTGGAAGTAATAGAAAAGCAATTCATATTTACAGATCAAATGGCTGCAGAGGGCTAGCATGATGTGCACATACCAAGAGTAAATATTAGAGAAGCATTAATTCAGGAAGGGGGACTGGAGAAAAAAAGACATGAAAAACGAGTTCCAGTATCACATAATGATGTTGTCGTAGTTAAAGAGTCACAAGAGAAATGTGAAACTTGATAAACTAGTAAGTAAGTACTATCACTTACATAAAGGACCTTTCATAATTATCAGAATGCCTCATCGAAAAGTGGGAATATTAGCTGACCCATCAAGGGAAAGGGAGAAAGACAAGTATAGTATACAAGACTTATGACCTTTTGTCAGAAGTCAACACTAAATATAAATCAATCAATGGAAGATCTAGGATGGACTGTAACAATGTTATGAAAAGGAAAGTTGCTACTCGCCATACAGCAGAGATGCTGAGCTGCAGATAGGCACAACAAAAAGACTGTGATGTGCATATCTGCAACTCAACAGCTCTGCTATATGGTGAGCAGCAACTTTCCTTTTCATAATATCAAAACATAAATCAACATTATCGAAATATGAAGTAAAGGAATCTCCTAAAGAGCATCCAAACTTGTCCAAAGAACAAGGAGGATATGAATATTAGTTGGCTAAATTTAGACTTTAAATATTTCAATGTATATGTATATTGAGGACTTTGGAAGTTTGGTGAACAGAAATAGAATGCTGGATGTTTTCACAGAGGCCATTATGCATAAGGTGTTAGGTTGCTGGATTCGGGATCTTAGAGACCCATTAGCCAGAGCTGAGATGTGACATGTGGTAGAGCAAGCTAAAAGGTGTGGTAATGGAGTATTAGTGAAGCTGTGGTATAGCTGCATGGGAGCATGTTACTAGCACTACTCAACTCAGGTGGGAAAGTAAGTGAGAATGTTCTAGGTGTTATTCCAAGAAATACATGAGCAATAGGTGAATTCGAGAAGAATTACGAGGGCCGTTCAGAAAGTAACCTCCGGTTGATTTAAAAAAATACACCAAGTTAAATAAAAATATTTTAATATATACATCTTACAACTACATCTTTGCACTATTTTTCTACATAGTCTCCATAGCGATTGAGGCACTTATCGTATCTCTTCACAAGCTTTGAAATTCCTTCTGCATAAAAATCACCCGCTTGTGCCTGGAGCCAGCCTGTGACCGCATCTTTGAGCTCTTCGTCGTCATCAAACCGCTGTGACCCGAACCATTTCTTCAAATGCATGAAGAGGTGATAATCACTTGGCGCCAGGTCTGGGCTGTAAGGTGGATGGTTGATAATGTCCCACTTGAAGGACTCAAGAAGGGCCGTTGTTCTGCGAGCAGAGTGAGGACGGGCGTTATCGTGCAAAAAAACGATACCGGAAGTCAGCATACCACGGCGTTTGTTCTGTATAGCCCGTCGTAACTTTTTTATTGTTTCACAGTACACGTCTTGATTAATGGTCGTACCACGTTCCATGAATTCAACCAACAACACCCCTTTGGCATCCCAAAACACCGTTGCCATCAGTTTTCTGGCAGAAAAATCTTGCGAGGCTTTTCTTGGTTTAGTAGGCGAATTTGAATGTGCCCACATCTTTGATTATTCTTTTGTCTCAGCGTTCACGTACTTAATCCAGGTTTCGTCACCGGTCACGATTCTGTTTAACAATGGTTCTCCTTCGTCCTCATAACGTGACAGAAAGTCTAATGCAGAGGCCATTCTTTGGGTTTTGTGGTGGTCGGTAAGAATTTTGGGCACCCATCGTGCACAGAACTTACGGTAACCCAATCTTGCTGTCACTATCTCGTACAAGAGAGTCTTAGAAATCTGTGGAAAACCAGTAGACAACTCCGACATTGAGAAACGTCGATTTTCACGAACTTTTGCATCAACTGTTTGAACGAGTTCGTCAGTCACCAATGATGGTCTACCACCCCTCTCTTCATCATGAACGTTTTCTCGTCCACTTTTAAATAAACGTACCCATTCACGGACAACTCCTTCACTCATAACTCTTGGTCCGTACACGGCACAAAGCTCACGATGAATAGCTGCTGCAGAATATCCTTTGGCTGTAAAAAACCTTATGACAGCACGCACTTCACATTTGGCGGGGTTTTCTATTGCAGCACACATTTCAAACTGCCACAAAAACTAAACTAGCGCAGGTACGACGTTCACTCGACCACGGCTTGGTGCCGACTGACCTGTTGAGTGCGTGAACGCACAGATGGTGTCGCTACTCCCCCCACAACCCGCACTGTGACCAATCGGAGGTTACTTTCTGAACCGCCCTCGTATGTCAATACCAACTCAGTATGGCCCGTACAATGAGCTTGGTGGTGAGTATGATTGTTAATCAAGTGAGGAGGACAAAGTTTGCCGATCACAATGGCTGTCTCCTCTTCCCTTTCAGCATTGGGAGGTAAGAAGGGTATTCTTGGTGACAATACTGGGTCTTATGCTTTGGAGAGAATGTAGGTTTAATGACATTGAATGAATCATACACAGTCAGAGCCATGTTTATTATTACGTTACCAAGTTCCTGAGTGTAGCCCTAACTGTTAGTTTGAAATGATATGGCAAGTGATGAAAGTCTAAAGCACCACAATTATTATGTGTTTATGATTAAGTGTAAAAATTTAAAAAGTTTGAGATGGGTGTCTGTAGTTTTCTAGTGGAAGATAGCTGTAATAAAGATAAGTATGGTAAGACTTGGACTTCAATAGTTGCCTGGAAAGTGGGAGCTAATGTTATCAAATGTGCACTGAATTGATTAATTGGGTTTGCTTAAAACAATTACATGACTAGTGATGATGAATGAAGCATTTGGTAATTTACGTCTTGCCTAGACCTTGAGTACTATTATTTGAAAATTACAACTCACTGGATATTATATACAATTATACCTAGCACTTTCAGGTTTAGCAAACTGTACTAGGCTGGGTAACTAACAGTTTAGGGTAGTAACAGCCAAGGAGTTTCCATACTCAAAGTTAGTTGTAGTGGTGGCCAATATGTTTGTCAGAAGTTAAGTTTTGCCCTACGTAAGTACAAGGGAGCATATAATTTTAAGGGTATCATAACTCACACTAAGTACGTGCAGCCTAAGAGAAGGAGGAGGATAATAATATTAGTCATTGCAAAGTGATCATGGAAGGAAACTGATAACTGGATTGATAAAATGTGAGATAACCTCATTTAATGAGAATAAATTGGATGTCGGACATGAATTAGTTAGAAATATTGTGTTATAACCACAACAATACACTATTCAAATTAGACTTGCTGATTGTGCAAAGCAGAGATTGTATTTTAGTAACAATTTGTATACTGTGTGTGTAGCACTTTCAAAATATGTATTGGGTTATTATGACTCAGTGTAGAGTAACAAACAACAGATGGCTCTCTTGTAATAAGTAGTTTAAGAAAATGAAAGTATTTTGAGCACTGACACAATTACTCAATTATAGCAGCAGCAGATGTAAAGGTACAAAATTATTTTATAATTTGGGAATAGATAAGATGAATATCTGTACCCTTGATCTTTTAAGTAAGTGAGGAATCCTGCTCCATGACATGTATAATTATTAGAATGAATTATGTATTTATTTAATACTGTTATGCATTTGGTTGTGCATACTTTTCTGTTCGACGTACTCCAGGGATGTCATGTAGTGATGCAAGATTGCCACTCGACATGCTTCTGTCATCACAAGTGTATGTATTATAGCCTGCAGCATCATGCACTGTGCCATGGAGTTCCTCCTGTGGGAAGTTCTGTGGTATTGGGTGGTATTGGGCTTCCCAAGAATGAAGAGCTTTTCTTAGATGGTGTGAGGCATGAAGGAAACAAGAGTTGTTAATCAGACTTTGAATAGCAAACATGTAGTGGACAATTGTAAAATGCTGTGTTAAATCTGGCTACTCAATTAATAAATTTGTTGCTTGTCAGAATGTATTCTTCCATACTTATTCAAATAGTAATTGATTAGTTCGATGGAAGATTGACTTCAGGGCATGGCTTAAATCGGCGATTTCAATCCCACATTCAATAAAATTGACAGGACCCTTCGCAAAGTATTGTATGAAAAAAATTTGCATAAATACGCAGTCAGATCTTAATAAGATTTCAAAGTGTTGCAGAAATTGGCAACTTGCTTTAACTGTACAGAAATATAAATTTGGGCACTTCACAAAATGAAAAATGCAGTATCCTAGGATTGCTGAGACACAACTGGAATCTGTCAACTTATACAATATCTGGGTGTAGCAGTTTGTGGGGACATGAAATGGAATGATCATACAGTCTCATTCATAGGTAAATCAGGTGCCAGACTTCAGTTCATTGATAGGATACTAGAAAACACAATCAGTCTACAAAGGGGATTGCTTACAAAAGACTTGTGTGATCCATTTTAGAATATTGCTCAAGTGTGTGGGACTCACACCAAAATAGAACTAAAACTGTCTCTAACTCAGATAAAAGCTTAGAGGTAGTGTTACATGTTGTTAGTGTGATCTTTCCTGGGGCAAGATGGAGATGGTTTTTGTCTGCTGGGCTTAATAGGAATATGTCAACAGACAGCTTGCCCTGGGGATAGGCACTGGAAGTTGTGTACAATTTCCTATTAAATAAGAAGTGCAATGTAGAGGTAGAGGAGCAGCAGGTGGTAAGGGTGAGGGGCTGGAGGAGGATAGAGCAGAAATAACAGTGTGGGTGAAAATTAATGGATGTGCTGGACTAGGGTGAGGCAGAGGAAAGGGTTGTGGGCAAGAGTGAGGAAGAGAGTCCACAAGTTTCTTCAGGGTGTGCCATATCCAGCCGAAGCTACTTTTTGATCATTAGATCCCATACAGAAACCAAATTGTGGGGATGTTGAATACTATGTATCTCCTGCTGTTCCAAATAGTCCCAGCCATTTTCTACAAGATTAAGATTGAGTGATTTATAGCCCAATCAAGGAGCAATAGAGTGCCTTAGTGTCAAAACAGGAACGTATGTGTGCAGCCCTGTGAATGTGACAGGGGAAGGGAGGGGAGAATTTGTATTAGTTTTGGATGAGATGATGATGCTATTTGTAATCAAGGGCTCAAGATTAATTAGTCTGCTAACATGCACAAATTTTAGATGACAACAATTTTCAAGGTCACTTGTGACTGTCTACATCTACATCTATACCCTGCAAACCACTGTGAGATGCACAGCAGAGGGTATGTCATTGTATCAGTTATTAGGGTTTTTCCTGTTCCGTTCACATATGGAGCACAGGAAAATGCTTGTTTGAATGCCTCTGTGCATGCAGTAATTATTCTAATCTTATCCTCTCAATCCCTATGTGAGAGATATGTAGGGGGTTGTAGTATATCTGTAGAATAATTATTTAAAGCCTGTTCTTGAAACTTTGTTAACAGACTTTCTCATGATAGTTTACTACTGTCTTCATGTGTCTGCCAGTTCAGTATCTCTGTGTTACAGTGTACTTTATATTTTTTTGATTTATATCAGATGTTTTGTATAATTTTGCAGTCTACACTTTGAAAGATCTTTCTGAATTACTCAATTTATTTTTCATTTATTTTTCTCCAAATGTGGCCTACAGTAACTGTATTCCTATTTCAGTGGGCAAATGATGTGAAGAACTGTGCATTAGATCTGCATGATATATATACTACAGTTCCTACAAACCAGAAGTTTATTACCTCCATTTTCTAACACTTTAATAACATTGTGTGGGAGTAAATTTATTTTAACCTCATTATTATTGTTACAGGTTTCAGCCTAAGAACTATCAATTATATTAACTTCTCTCTGAATCTACCCTCAAAAAATGTGCTTTCTCACACATGCTGCTACAGGGATACTCGTCTAGCCATGTCTTCCTTCTCATACCAACACAGCAAAGTTTCCCTTCCTTTCTTACTGACTTTCACTTGTGGCACCTTGTTCTTAAGGACCAGAGAGTCCCAGCCCCACCAGAAATTTTGTTCACTGTGTTTTTTCAGTATTGTAGCAAACAGTTTGAGTGTGAAATGACTTTGATGTATACGAGTAACAGAGACCGGAGATAAACAGGCAGTTTCCACTGCTCCATTGAAGAGACATGATGTTACTCTGAGCTGTCAGTAGCCGGACCAGACCTCACCACTGCCCCTCGCTCATCCTTCCTCTCAGTGTACCATTTCACATTGCTGAACTTGTTTTACTTTCCCCACCCCATTCGTCCAGTGCCATGGGCCAGCATCAGATGGCCCATACTTCCCAGACTCGTAACACTGCAGTCACAGTGGTGTAATCAAGCAGTTTCCCTTTTTCCATTTTGCCTCTCACCATAGCATAGCATAGGGCCAGCTCACATTGGCTTGCTCGGTGGATCAGCTCACACATACCCCTGCTGCCCCACTCCACAGTGAACCCTGCTGTCTCTCTCCCCTCCTTGCCCGACTAGGACTGATAGGTAGAGCTGTACCAAGGTGATCCTGGGAACCTGGCAGAACTGCCAATGCTGTGTCCCCCCCCCCCCCCCCCCCCCACCCTTCCCAAACAAATACCAAGTTGATAAGTTGATCCTGAATACCTGGCAGAACTGCCAAAGCAGTGACCCCCCCCAACCACCACCCCACCTTTCTCCAATTTTTTCTCTGTAGATATAGGACATTTTGTAATTTAGTTCACTAAAAATGAAGCTTTTTTGAAAAATATTATGTACATGAGCTTCATAGATGAAAAGTATTGCACACATAATATTAAATGTACCATTTTAGTAACTAAATTACAGATCATCAACCTTCCTAAAAGAAATGAAAACAAAATCTATGTCTTATTGTTTGTGGCAGCTATTGTACATTGTTTTTATCATGCTGTATGATAAAGAACAGATTTTATTTGTTTCTATTATATTATTAACAGTTATGAATCATTAAAAAGAAATAAAAGAAAAAGGGTTATATTTAAGTGTTGGCACACAGTGTGTTCCAAGAATCGTGTTCTTATAATAATTTTATTTTCCATTTCCTTACTTTGAGTGCATCAGATTCACTGATAATGTCATTGAAATCAAATTTAGCAGATGTGTCATATGAGGTGCTATACAAAATTTTTGGGACTGGTGCTGCCACCTGTTGAAAACCTTACCTTTGAACTAATGGTCATCGCCACCCTCAAAGTAGTTCCCATCCGCACGTACACCCCGCTCCCAGCGCTTCTGCCACTGGTCAAATGTTTCCTGGAAGCCCTGTTCTTTGAGGGTGTTTATCACCACCAGTGATGCTTCTTGAATCCTCTCTACAGTGTCGAACCGACAGCCTTTCAAATTGAGTTTCAGTTTTGGGAATAGCACGAAGTTGCAAGGTGCTAAATCTGGCGAGTACAGTGGGTGGGGTACAATTGCAATGTTGTTTTTTGCCAAAAAAAGGTCCTGGTGAACAAGGACATGTGACAGGATGCATTGTCATGATGCAGCAGCCAGTGCCCTTGACGCCAAAGTTCGGGCTGTTGTCGCTGCACGTTTTCATGGAGCCATCGCAAAACGTCACAGTAGTACGTGGAATTCACTGTTTGGTTGGGTGGGATGAATTTTCTGTGCACAATTCCCTTCGTATCAAAGAAAATGATGATCATGCTCTTCACTTTGTTCTTCATCTGTCTCGCTTTTTTGGGTCTCGGAGAGCCTGCACTCTTCCACTGGGACACAGGCATACGGCTCATGCTCTGTCCCCCAACCTCTTGTTGAATCATTACAAGGGCCTCCGTACCACTTTTCCTGAGATTCGCACAGAATTTGATACCCATGTGTGCGGATCCATCTTAAAATCGCCACACACCAAACACAGAGTATTACGGAAATCACTGTGGACACGCAACACCGTCCTCACAGCTGAATGTCACCCCACACACTGACTCATCAGATATTCAGCTCTTGCCACCTAACGGTGCAAAGAATCTACTACTCCTACTTTCCAGATGGCAGCACCAGTCCTGAAAATTTTGGGTTCCACCTTGTATCTCATGAATAAGATGCCTGAATTTGACAGTCGGCTTCACCTGTACCCAGCCATAAGTATTTTTTTATTGTTTTTAATTTGTTGAAATTGCATTGAAAATGTCTAAATGTCCTCAAAGCTATTTCGATGCTTGGATAAGCATCTCATAACCCATCCATAGAACACAAAAATTTAAAATATCCAAATGGGAATCTGTGTCAGTGCTCTTCATAGACAGTTTCTACTGGAATCTGAAAGCAGATCTTTCTTTAACAGCTGTTCTGTATTTATGTTTCTGTTATTTTTGGCACCAAAATCTGCTGCATATTTTTCAAAATAAGTTGTAGAACTCTCATTTAATGTTTCCTGGTGGGAAATTAAAGTGGGATGCAATGATGTGTTATTTATGACATCTGTTTCCCATTTCACTTATTATTCTATCAAACATTTTGAAGCAGTCTAGCTTAAACAGTTTCACACCAGTCATCAGTTGTCAGAAATCACCAAAAATAGGAAGCCTACAGTTGAAAAGCATATTATTTATTTCAAAAACGTTTCTTTACAGAGGAAAACCCAGGAGAGTTGCCACAATTTAATTCTCATACCACTGAAAAGATGAATGAAGTAAGTATTAGTGTCAGTGGTGTTGAGAAACAATTGAAATTGTTGAAATTAAACAGAGCTTCATGCCCTGATTGAACCCCTGTCAGATTCTATACTGAATTTGCAGCTAGTTAGCCTCTCTTCTAACTGTAATCTATCATAGATCCCTTGAACAAAAAACCATGCGCAGTTCTTGGAAAAAGGCACAGGTCACACCTATCTACAAGAAGGGTAGTAGAAGCGATCAACAAAACTACTGTCTAATATCCTTGACATTGATTTGTTGTAGGATCTTAGAACATATCCTGAGATCACACACAGTGAGGTATCATGAATAGAATGACCTCCTCAATGCCAAACAGCACAGAATTCAAAAACATTGATCATGTGAAACCAAACGCACACTTTTCTCACATTACATACTGAAAGCCTTGGAGCGAGGCAACCAGGTAGATGTAGTGTTTATTGATTTCCAAAAAGCATTTGACTCAGTTCCACACCTACATTTATTGTCAAAAGTATGATCACATGGGGTATCAAGTGAAATTTGTGCCTGAATTGAGGACTTTTTGGTTGGGAGTACACAGCATGTCATCTTGGATGGAGAGTCATCATCAGATGTGGAAGTAACTTTGGATGTGCCCAAGGAAGTGTGTTGGGAACCTTGCTGTTCACAATGTATATTAATGACCCTGCAGACAATATTAATACTAAAATCAGGCTTTTTGCAGATGATACAGTTATCTATAATGAAGTACTATCTGAAAGAAGGTGCATAAATATTCAGTCAGCTCTTGATAAGATTTCAGCATGGTGCAGAGACTGGCAACTTACTTTAAATGTTCAGAAATGTAAAATGTATCTACAGTATTTCTTGTTTTAGGCATCTACTCATCACTGTACAATTACCACTTTTAATATTTTTCTGGTGTTTTTTGAACAGTATGACTTTTTTTTTTGATTAATCGGTCCTCTGACTGTTTGATGCTGCCCATCACAAATTCCTCTCCTGTGCCAAACTCTTCACCTCAGAGTAGCACTTGCAATTATGTCCTCAATTATTTGCTGGATGTATTCAAATCTCTGTCCTCCTCTACAGTTTTCACCTCTACAGCTCCCTGAAATACCATGGAAGTCATTCCCTGATGTCTTAACAGATGTCCTATCATCCTTCCCGTACTCCTTGTCAATGTTTTCCACATAATCCTTTCATCTTCGATTCTGTGCAGAACCTCCTCATTCCTTACCTCATCAGTCTACCTAATTTTCAACATTTGTCTGTAACACTACATCTCAAATGCTTCAATTCTCTTCTGTTCCAGTTTTCCCACAGTCCATGTTTCATTATCACACAATGCTCTGTGGCAGATATACATTCTCAGAAATTTCTTCCTCAAATTAAGGCCTATGTTTGATACTAGTAGACTTCTCTTGGCCAGGAATGCCCTTTTTGCCAGTGCTAGCCTGCTTCTGATGTCCTCCTTGCTCCAACTATCATTGCACATTTTGCTGCTTATCTAGTAAAATTCCTTAGCTTCATCTAGTTTGTGACCAACAGTCCTGATGTTAAGTTTCTCGCTGTTATCATTTCTGCTACTTCTTATTATTTTTGTCTTTCTTTGATTTACTCTCAACCCATCTTTTGTTCTCACTAGGCTGTTCATTCCATTCAGTAGATCATGTAATTCTTCTTATCCTGCACTCAGGATAGCAATGTCATCAGCAAATTGTATCATTGATATCCTTTCACTTTGAATTTTAATTCCACTCCTGAATCTTTCTTTTATTTCCATAATTACTTCTTTGATGTGCAGATTGAACAATAAGGGCAAAAGACTTCATCACTCTCTTACAACCTTTTTATTCCAAGCACTTTTTTCTTGGTCATCCACTCTTGTTATTCCCTTTTGGCTCTTGTACATATTATATATTACCTGTCTCTCCCTACAGCTTAATCCCATTTTCTCATAAATTCAAACATCTTGCACCATTTGACATTGTCGAATGCTTTGTCCAGGTTGAGAAGTCCTATGAATGTGTATTGATTTTCCTATAGTCTTGCTTCCAATTGCAATGTCAGAAACACATCTCTGGTGCCTTTACCTTTCCTAAAGCCAAACTTATCGCCATCTAACACATCTTCAATTTTCTTTTCCATTATTCTATATATGATTCTTGTCAGCAACTAGGTTGCATGAGCTTTTAAGCTGATTTTGCGATAATTCTTGCTCTTGTCAGCTCTTGCAGTCTTCAGAATTGTGTGGATGATATTTTTCCTAAAGTCAGATGGTATGTCCCCAGACTCATACATCCTGCACACTAATGTGAATAGTAATTTTGTTGCTGCTTCCCCCCCAGTGATTTTATAAAATCTGATGGAATGTTATCTATCCCTTCTGCCTTACTTGATCTTACATCCTCCAAAAGCTCTCTTACATTCTGATTCTAATACTGGATTCCCTATCTCTTCTAAATTGACTCCTGTTTCTTCTTCTATCGCATCAGACAGTTCTTCCCCCTCATAGAGGTCTTGAATCTACTGTTTCCTCCTATCCACTCTCTCTTTCCTCTTCATTTAATAGGGGAATTCCCATTTACTCTTAAAGTTACCATCCTTGCTTTTAATTTCACTGAAGGATGTTTTAACTTTCTTATATGCTGAGTCAGTCTATCTGACAATCATATCTTTTTTTATTTCTTCCCATTTTTCATGCAGCCATTTCATCTTAGCTTCACTGCATTTCCTATTTATTTCATTACTCAATGATTTGTGTTTCTGTATTCATGAATTTCTCTGAATATTTTTGTACTTCCTTCTTTCACTGATCATCTGAAGTATTTCTTCTGTTACCCACAGTTTCTTTGCAGTTACCTTCTTTGTACCTATGTTTTTCTTCCCAGCATCTGTGGTTGCCCATTTTAGAAATGTCCATACCTTTTCAACTGTACTGCCTACTGAGCTGTTCCTTATGGCTGTATCTGTAGCCTGAGAGAACTTCATGACATAAATGAAGGTTATTTAACACACAATTCGGAACAACTCTGTTATAAAGTTTGTTGACTTTTTATATGGGTCCCACCAATGAAAATGAGCACTGCCGCCACTGTGTTCCACCTATGATGCTCCTTTGAAAAATATTTGCACAAATATCTGTAGTACTCTGCCATTCTGTTAAGACAAGCACTTGTATAGAGGAGACTTGTGATCTAATACTTTCTACCAAATTCTTCAAGGGCCACACACCTTCGTGGCTGTTAGCTAAGAGAGGACTTACCACATGTTTTCTGCTTTGTGTGGAACAACTGCTTTCATCAGGAAGCCTGTTCAGCACTGGCAACATTGACGTTTACTTGAGAATCTTCTAAACCTACAATACTGCAGAAGATTCTTAAAGCTTCTTTGTTAGCAGCAGAATGCCAATGAAACTATCTATCAGAACAGCTGCACAGCAGACCAGAACTAATGTTCCTATGGCAGCTCATACACTTCAAGTATGCTCTTTTGTACAAACAATATAGAAAGTTGGGCTGAATAAAAGAAGTAAATTTTTTATGCTACAGGTGCACAAACAAACAAGTGTTATATGAAGTGTCACATGTTCAATTATTAAGTGACAGACAATTAAAATGCAATTATATGCAAATCTGTCTATCTTTGGGGTGCAAAGCTTAGGCCTCGAATAGGAAGGGACACAAATTATATCTGATATTTTACAACATATAAATCAGTAAATGACGTCTTGAATTACTAAACTGGGCAGGGCATAGATATGTGTATACAGAAATAAATCTCCTAAAATAATGGCCTTGTTAAGTTGAGCACCCTAGTGGAAGCTTGGGTACACCAAGCACAGTGGGGAGCTAGGTTAGCAAGCTGATCTGTTCTATTAGCTTCATGGCTTATAACCTCATATTCAGGTAACCATATGAAAACTTGTCTATAGTTCGGGAAACAAGGAGCAAATGACTAAGGGAATGAGTACCCTAGGTGGGAATCAGTCTACACCCACATGTATTGGGACAGGTTGGCCTTCTGATTCAAATGATGTCAACTTCTTCAAAAGTACAACGATATGGGCATCAAGTGAAATTTGTGACTGGATTGAGGATTTTTTGGTAAGGAGGACACAGCATGTTATCTTGGATGAAGAGTGATTGTCAAATGTAGAAGTAACTTCAGGTGTGCCCCGGGAAAGTGACTTGGGACCCTTGCTGTTCATGTTGTATATTAATGACCTTGCAGACAATATTAATAGTAACATCAGGCTTTTTGCGGGTGATGAATTTGTCTATAATGAAGTGCTGTCTGAAAGAAGGAGCATAAATATTCAGTCAGATCTTGATAAGATTTCAAAGAGGTGCAAAGAATAGCAACGTGCTTTAAATGTTCTGAAATGTAAAATTGTGCACTTCACAAAAGGAAAAAAACGTAATATCCTTTGCCTATAATATCAGAGGGTCACTGTTGGAGCTGGCCAACTCATACAAATACCTGGCTGTAACACTTTTTAGGGATATGAAACAGAATGATCGCATAAGCTCAGTCATTGGTAAAGCTGGGGGTAGACTTTGTTTTATTGATAGAATACTGGGGATGTGCAGTCAGTATACAATGAAGATTGCTTGCAAATCACTCGTGTGATCCATCTGAGAATATTGCTCAAGTATGTATACAGAGAAGGGCAGCACTAATGGTCACAGGTTTCTTTGATTCTTGGGAGAGTGTCACAGGAATACTGTAGGGACTGAACTGGCATACTCTTGAAGACAGACGTAAACTATCCTGAGAATCCTACGCTCCCATAACCCTGCTGGCTTACCTTCATTTTTCATTGTTCTTACCCATCTACCCCCTACCCTGTCCTGTTCCCATTCCAGCACTACACAGCCCTGTATTACACCAGTAGAACCACAGTCTTTTTACTTCTCTCCTTTTCCACTATGCCCCCCACCCCCACTCTCCATCTAACCTCCCGGCTGCATCTAGCTGCCCTACCCTCTCTCCACCTTGTCAATGTATGCTCCTACAAGCAGCACTTTACCGTCCCCTACCCCTACCCTGCTATACCAAGCCCTCCCTGTCCCAGACTCCTCCTTACCCCCACCACCTGGTTGCATCTCCCACCATGCGCAGTTGCTGCTCGCAGTCTGGCCTCAGCAGCCAGAGGCTGTGATCACGTGTGCATATGTGTGTGTGTGTGTGTGTGTGTGTGTGTGTGTGTTTTGTGTCTATGGGACTCAGCATCTCCACTATAGGGTGAGTAGCAACTATCCTTTTCGTAATACTGTTACATTCCATCCTGCATTTTCTGTCTTTAAAAATGTATACTATATCCTTCAAAGCTCTCAGCCAGCTGGTATGGTATTTAAATGCTCCCATCAGTGGCTATACTAAGAAATGTATTGAAAAAGTTGAAAACCCTTGGAGAGAATTAGAAAAATAACAAATGGATAAAGTTCTTAAACATCATACAATTGTCCTATTGGGGGAGTTGAATGCCCAGATTGGGAAGCAGAAGAGATTCAAGAGTGTAATTTGGTAGCACCCAGCCAACAACAGAACTAACAGAAATTGAAGAGTGACTCAACCTGTGCATAAACGACAACGTGCCATCCATACGCTCTCCCATGAAAGCTAAGATATTGAGATATCACAACATCAAATTAGGGGAGTTTCAACTGGATCATGTTGCTATTAGCAGGAAAATTAGCAAGGAAATAAACAATGTAAAGATATTGGGAAATGTCAACAATGACTCAGCCCATTATCTGTCAGCTGTCTCTGATTTGTAAAAAAAGAACTTCTGTCACTGTGACCTCCAGAGGGAAATGGATGCTTTCTAAATTTGGATTTCTTAAAGTGTTATTTTAATGCTTTTCTATCCATTTTAAAAGTGTGAATACAACATTTGTATTGGTGAAAAATAAAGTTACATTATTCCACATCTTGAATTCTGCAGTTCTGATTTTCTGTTTTTCAGAGGTACCGGTACAGAATACTGGTGCATGCTGTCACAAATCAAACACTGTCTGTCAGTGCAAAAATGAATTTAATTGCACTCTCAAAGTACAGCAACAATAACTGCAATAAACCAAAAGTTTCAAAATTCAATCCAGTCTGTCAGCAAGATAGTGAAAATTTAACGAAGACCATACCTAACATCTAGAAAGTAAAACTGTACGTACCTACCAGCTTGACAGAAAATCCTAAGAAGATTTGGTCTTGTTGAGATTGAAGCCATCTCTCCAGATGCTGTGTGACCATAATGGCAATGAAATGGAGGATGACACAGAGAAGGCCCAAATATAAAATATCTTTTTCCAAAGCAGTTTTGTTAAGGAAGATCACAGTTTAATTACTCCTGTAAATCATTGTATGAATATCAAAATGTTTGCTATCAAAGTTAGTGACCATGGGACAGAAAATCAACTGAAATTGCATAGGAATGCTTTACTCCCAGGACAAAAGTAACTATATTCTATGATCTCTTACTTAATAACTGATGTTCAATGAGTTCTCATGTCCAGACTGGCTATGAGGCTTTAGTAAATAAGTGGTACATTCACTTGATGTTATGATAGTTGATATATAACTTTAAAGAGTAGTTACATGATATCATAGCTATTAAATATACATACAAGCCTCTCTTGTAGCTCTTGCTCCTCTGCAGAAGGAAAAGAAATCCCACAGTAGAATTGGTTGCACTGATAGCAGGAGCACTGCATCAAGAATACTATGAGAAGGCAACCATTAAGCTGTAATAAGATAACAGCAACTGTGAACAGTAATTCATGAAGTAGGTACCCTCAGTAAGGCAAACACAAACCTGAGTGAACATATCATTTCACTGAGGATGGTTTTGAGCTTCTGCGTTTGTTCTGCACAAGATTTTGACTTCCTGCATCTGACTTGACATTCTTCTATGCAGAAGTCTGGTTGACACTCCACTCTTATGAATAATGCCTTGAAGAAGATCTTGTAGATCAGCGAACAGTGGAAGAACCCTTTATAATAGTTGAGGTCTGACCTTCCTTGTTTAGTGACTAGATGGTATCTGAGGTCTAGTCATTTGGAAGTCTTTTTCTCTTTCAAATTTTGGCTATGATGTCATGAATTCTCTGAATGAGTCCTCACTGGGTGTTTTCACACCTTTGCAATAATACAGTGCTCCCCTGCTGCTCTGTTGGATTTTAATTCACAAGTAATCATCTGGATGTCTTGTTTAGTTTATGGGATGCTTTCCAAGTTAATAATAGTCCTAAGTTCCTCTGAATTGAGGAATTAGTTGAAATATTTTGCTATACTTGCCACACAGTTCATACTATTAAGTTTCAACTTACCCTCTAGCCCCTATAGGTGAAGAGTCTTGGTGAGCAGGAAGTTAGCTGCTATTTGGTAGTTCCTCTGAAAGACCCCCTCCAATTGGTTGATGATGTCATTTTATATAGTCTCTTGGTGTTTCCAATATTCTAGGCTATGGTTTTCTTTATTGTTAGGAAGCTTCTGTAATTAGTCATATTCTTGTTGCTGTTCCGTTTGAGCCATACTTGCCTTTTCAGTTCAGTCATGTTGTCACATGCTGTTGCCTACCATGATATTTGTTGTCCCTCGTCTCTCAGATAGTGGTTGCTACATCATTCATGGCCTTCTGTAGCTGAGGACAATGCTTCTTATCCTACATCTATGTGTTTACTTTGCAACAGCTACTTTACAGTGTGTTATGGAGGGTACATTGTGTATCACTGTCTCTTCTTGTTTCCATGTGCATTTAAAATAGTTTGTGAGAAGAACAATTGCTAGTGAGCCTCCGTGTGAGCTCGAATCTCTCTAATTTTACCTTTATAATGGTGTTTATGTGAGATGTACAACATAATCAATATATTGGCTGACTCTTCAAGCAATGTTAGCTCTTGGAACTTTAGCAATAAACGTCACCATAAGGTTGAATACCTCTCTTGAAGCATCTGCCACTGGAATTGGCTGAGCATCTCCTTGACACTACCCAGCTTACTAAATGAACCTGTAACAAAATGCGCTGCTCTTCTTTGGATCTTCTCTACTTCCTCTATCAATCCTGTCCGGAACAGAAATGACCAGTATTAATGTATTGGTCAAACAAAGGTTTTGTAAGTTATTGCCTGTGATTAGTTTTATGTGATTGTTCCACTGTAATCTGCTTTGTACACGTACTACTAGAAGTTTTATGAACATGACTGCTTCCAGTGAATGTTCTGCAGTTATGTAATCCTACAATAATTGGTCTTTCTGCACATTTATGCTCAATATGTTATATTTGTTTACGTTGAGGGCCAACTGTCGTTACTTGTACCAAGTGTCAATCTGCAGGTCTCCCTGCACTGAACTTCTGATATCACCCACTAGGTCATTGATGTAATTATATTGTGAAAAGTAATGGTTCTATTACCCTCCCTTGGGTTACTCTCAAAATCATTTTTACATCTGCAGATTTGTCTCTTTTGTGAATAGCATGATGTGTTCTGTTTGCTATATAACTCTTCAATCCAATCACAGAGTTGGTCTGGTATTGTGTATGCTCATGTTTTGTTCATTAGGTAGCATCATGGAACTGTATCGAATACCTTTTGGAAGACCTGCAGATGATTGATGCAAGGTGCAAGGATTCCCAATTGGTCTTCAACATAAAAAAGTACAACATATTGTGCATAAATATGCAGAAAGATGATTGTATGATTATACAATTGCATAACAGTCATTGGAAGCAGATACATTCATAAAATATTGTGGAGTATTCACACAGAGCAATTTAAAGTGGAATAACCACATAAAACTAATCACAGGTGAGGCAGATGCCAGACTGAGAATACATCAACCTGGCTGCTAATGTCTACTTCTTTCTGGTCTTGTGGACGTACAGAGTGAGCTGAGTTTCACAAAATCAGTGTTTCTCGAAGTCGTGTTGCTTCCTGCAGAGGAGATTTTTGGTCTCCAGAAATGTCATAATACTTGAGGATAAAATATTCTGCGATAGACTGATGTCAAAGATACAGGCCTTTAGTTTTTTGTGTGTATTCGATGACCCTTCTTGAAAATGAGAATGGCCTGTGCTTTGTTACACTTATTGTTATCAATCCCTTCTTCCATGGAGTCCACAGCATCCCCAAAACGTGATTAAAAAGTGTAAAAAACTTCATCACAAATAAAGACACCCACCCAGTGTTCCATCTTATTGATGTGCTGTGTTCCAGTTTCACTCTTCATATGTGCATATTGTAATGGGACAAACCGGATAGATCAACTGAATATTACAGCATCACATATTAGTGTACAACCTGATACCAAACATCACACAACTCTGTATATATTATATACATATATTATTGCAATCTATATGGTGGAATTCGATGATAATGACACTTACAAAGCTTTGAGCATGTGAGGACTTGACCAGTGAGACTCTCCAAAACATCATCTCTATGTATTGAGTGGCTCTGAGTACATACTCTCTGCCAGTTTAGTCTGGACTTGACTTGTGTTGCGTCAGGACATTCAGTCTACAACATATATCATGTAAATAAATTAGTGAACTCTAACGTATGGATTCATGTCATATCTTTTTGTACCCATACCCATTTTCCTATATTGGTGACCCACAACTATCAAGTTGTGCCATATTTTCTCACTTTACTACTGAGCCAGTTAATGTGCAACAACAAAGCACCCATTATTACATTCCATTGCTATGCTTTTCATGTGAACTGACACTGATTTTCCTGCATTCTTGTTTTATGTGCCATGTTACGATGTAGAACATTCGTGTGTAATGCACCATCCTGTATGTAGTTTACTGACCACCCAGTGCATCAATGGTGTTCTGCCCTCCACCTGGGTGCAAGAAATGGCTCATTTGGGCATGGCATTATAACTGACAAGTTTGGTGCTCTGCAGTGGTAATTTCAACACTCTCGATGGAACTTAATTCAGGTACTAAGTATCATTACAGTGCCAGATGGAGGCACACTATCCAACTAGTTAGACAGCCTGCTCATGTCAATGATACTGTTTTGATTGTGCAGTATTTGGATAGTAAATATTTTCACAACTGTGCATTTCAACCAGATGAACAGAGGTTGTACATGTTTCTCAGTCCATCTGAGTTGAGCAGTTGACAATGTACAACTGCCACTGCTGATAATGTCTGTCATACTGCCTTGCTCTGACTTCAGCTCACTCCATGATGTCAAGCACCCAAACAAGCATGGTCCCAGCGGACCATTACCAATCATGACGCTCTACTCTCGTGCCATTACAACTGTCCCATACACCATGACTTCACCCGACTGTCACCAAAGAAGCCAGTGTCCCCTCTCTGCTGAGGCAGTTATCTGTGACATCATGCCTCCTTCCAAACAACACCAAGATGACACTACCCGGAACAATCACCATCTTTTGAGAGGACAACATTTCTCTACAGTGGCTGCTGGATGACATAAAAACTTGTGGCATGATGGATGCTGATCTCTGACTATGTGTCACAGGTCTTAGCTGGTTCCACCTGCGGTTTTGCTCTTCTGCATGCGAGTCCAGATGTATGTTGCATGATCTGCACCATGCACACTGAACCACACATGCTGCTCAAGGCACTCACCTTACTGCAGCATTTGCGCCACCTGAAGAACAATGTTACTGCATTGAACAAGTTGTTGCAGCATCATACTAAAGTTCTACCTATATCTAGTGGGCAACTTGATACGCCTCCACTACATCTGTTCCCTCCTGAATGAATGCAACAGCTACATGACCAGGTCATGACATACAATTTACTGCTTCGAAACAACCCTCTCTGACAATAGATGACAATTAGAATGCAGGGTACGTGATCTGCCTCTCCTATCACAGTTATGAATTCTCAGTCTGATGACTCATACCCTATGATCTCTGTAAGAAATGGTCCGGTCATACCTCATACCACACACCTTCAACAGTTATGAAATGGCCAGTCACACCCATATGTGCCTCCATCCCACGGGAAATGGTCCACCCGTGCTCTATCTCACAGTCAGCCATGACGTGGGTGGTCGCAAGCACCAGCGCAAAGTGACCTCACTTGCATCCCACCCTCTCCTCTCCACATCCCATGTCCCACACACTAGAGGGGGGGGGGGGCTCTGTGGGGACTTGACCAGTGAGACTCTCCAACACAGCATCTCTGACTATTGAGCGGCTCTGAGTAGTTACTTTCTGCCAGTTTAGTCTGGATGCAACCTGTGTTATGTTCAGATGTTCAGACCACAACAGTGTGTACATACATTATGTAAATAAATTTGTGAACTCTTAACATACGGATTCATGTTGGACCTTATTGCACCTGTCCATACTCGAGTTCTTACTTGCTGCTAATCAAGTAACAGGGTTTTATTTCAAAAGTAATTTCTCAAATTGAATTGCAAAACACACATCATATTTTTGTTTTTGATAAAACCTGTGTGTCTCATAAAAAAATCACCTTAAACATCATATCAAACAATATGCTTGAAACTTAAGGAAATGTTGGCTACAAAATCTAGATTGTAATTAAGAAGAAAATCAACATTATATGTTTTGCACTATTGGATCCAACATAAAATAATATTTGTACAGGTAATCATAAAATCAAGATAATCATTATTTTGTGTCAATTTAGTAATTTATGCCATGTAAAATCATAGTAACAAAAACTTGTGTAACTGACCTTTTAATTATATCTAAAAACAAAGATGATGTGACTTACCAAATGAAAGTGCTGGCAGGTCGACAGACACACAAACAAACACAAACACACACACAAAATTCAAGCTTTCGCAACAAACTGTTGCCTCATCAGGAAAGAGGGAAGGAGAGGGAAAGACGAAAGGATGTGGGTTTTAAGGGAGAGGGTAAGGAGTCATTCCAATACCGGGAGCGGAAAGACTTACCTTAGGGGGAAAAAAGGACGGGTTTACACTCGCACACACACACATATCCATCCACACATATACAGATTACTGCTCAGCCTTGCACTTGGTGAGAGCAGCAATCAGCACTTCCACCTCTACGGCTGCCAAGCCAACACTGAGTGATGTAGTGAATCACGGATGGGCAGGCTCGAGAGTGGGGGAATGACTGTGAATGGCACTGTTGTTGGGTTTAGCCTAGCACCTTTCCTCGAGGCTGTAGCTCATTGGGAATCTTACTTTTGGTACAACCCTCATAGTAAACTCTGTTAACTTATAAAAAAGCCTACAACTTCATACAAAGGCATTCCCTCTTCTGGAAACTGACAAAACCAGTCATAGACAAGTGCAGAAGTGCCAATTACCAGTACAAACACCAAAGAAAAATTCAGGGGAGAAATGTCAACGAACTTCAAGGTAAGAATTCGTGTTAGATGTGGAAATGGTATGTCCCCATTCCTCTTCATCTCCATATTTGAGAAAGTTATTTGAGAACCAACAATGACACTCACAGATGTTTCAGGATTGAGAATCAGTTACGAAAATAACAAGTTAGTAATCAACTGCCTACCCATCACATATTACTTCACACTTTACCTAAATTGGTCATCAAAAGGCAGAGTTCATCAGATATAAGAGATGTACACAACACTGCCCTACCTGGAAACACTCTAATATGGAAGCCTAGTGCCTACTTAGAACCCAGAGAATGAATAAACCCAAAAATCAATGAGAATTTGGCCATGAACAATCAGTACACCAAATTGGAAAGAGGTGATAATCCGACACTACAACACCATAGTTGGGTCTATAGAAAGAAACAACTCAAGAAAACAGAACAGAAGGATTGAAAGTTCCTGATAAAAATAATAGGCTCTATCAAAGAAGATGCTATATACAGAACCAGACACAACAGTTAACTCTACCATCATATACAGTGCATTACAGCACTGAGAAAGAGGAGGCTAAACTATGGTCGTACTCATATATTCAGGATGAACAATGGGACACTCACATCAAAGACCTTCAGCACAGTTTGAAGAGGGAAACCAACCTATGTCAAATGGAAAAGACAAGTATTGAAAAACGACCACAACAATATTTGTAACAAAAAGAACTTATTGGATCATTTGATAGTCTTCAGTCACTAAAAGTGTTAAAAATTCATCTGGGAAATGGAGTGAAGAGGAGTGTGGAGTGTTGAAACATCCATAGCACCTAGATGAGAGAGTACTGGACTATGAGGAAAGCTCACGAGAATTAAGAACTACACGGTTGAGTGTAGCCCTTAACACTTTTTGGTTGCTGCCCGTAGAAACTACAGACATATTATGACCTCCTAACAGTCAGCTTGTCTGATTGTTATGTCATGATGCATTATTTCTGAACAGTGATGGCTTGAAGTCAATTGTGCAGTCTTTTCATACTTTGGAGAGCCACTAAATGGATGTTCCTGCTTCCACAAAGTGCTAAGTGACTTGAAAACCATATTACAGACATGATCAGTTCACCTCACATTTGTTCATGCAGTGTGCTTCCATAGTTGCCTTCACCACAAAAGTTCATGTAAAACTGGGGACATATTGACTAATGAAGAAATTCTGAGGCTGCCTGAAGAATCTGGTTCTGCTATTGACAATAATGATTTTGAAATTGATGACAGTATTTCTGAAATGCTAAATAATTGCTTGAATCCTTCATCTTATAGCATGAGGCACACAAAGGTGTCAGAAAAGCTTACAATGTCTGAGATACTGCAGCAGTCACTGTGGCCTGACTGAATTGTGTTAATGTAATATAATAAAAAGCATACTCTGTGCACATGAAAATGTAGCACAGTTACTTTGTCAAAGACTGTTGATCTAAATAAACTATTTCACATTCGATTATGTACAAAAAAGAACTTCTCAAACTTATTCAAAGATAAATATTAAAAAAACTTGCATGAATAATAGAAATCAAAGTCTTGTAATCAAATTAAGAAGTATCACCACAAAGTTGTTTGTTTTTATTACCCTGCTGGCAGTGAGGGCATCAAAGAGTTTGATTTCTGAACTTAGGTTTGGCCATAATTGGGAAATTTCTCAATGAGCATCTCTGCAATTATTCTGTAATACGAACAGATCCATACTAAGAGACTTTTGATTTTACAGGTATTAACATGTGGCATCAATCCATGGATCGATAGGCCAGAACATCATATGTGTATCATGTCTTCGAGTTGATCTTTGTCTTGTATACTTCCGGGACCTCAGTTCCTGCCTAGTCTTCTACCTGTACATTTGTCGTGTAATAAATGTTTTGATGATTAGAAGAGAGAACTGTGGTCATTACCTTACCACCTTGATATCTCTTTCAGTGGTGACCACGAAGTTCGAATAATCCGTCGAACCGAGTACAAAGTGACTACTGATCCAGCTTCCATGTTCCGTGTGGTCCTTTGTCCACCACACAATGGCCTTCTACAACACGCTGCTGCCCAGTTTTCACCAGCAACAGCAACTAAATTCAAGCACACCAGCTGTATTCGGTGCCCGACGTGAATTTCCGCAGTCCTATAGCCTTGACAACCCAGGGACCTCGTCAGGTGCAGTGGTTTTGAACATGATGCCAGCGGTCTCTGACTCCGGCTTTGTTAGCCCCAAAGTGCTTCAGTTTTTGCCGCACAGCAGTACAAGAAACCACTATAAACTGATACTGAACTTTAATGCAAGTACTGTAAATAGTGAGGAGCATAGTTTTCATAATGTGCCACAACAGGATCCTTTTTGAATGTGCAAGCTCCCCATGTGTATCACTCTGCACTGGTTGCACACTACGTGAATGACATTCGCCAGCTTGTTATTCCGAGTGTTCATCAGTGCGGTAATTTGAGCATCTCAGGTTCCACCAAGCTCATCAGTGACTCTGTGATGGACAATTTCGCTGCAGATGTGGAGGACCAATTGCATAATAACCTGTCGAGCAACCACCGTGACCACTTTGACCTTCCGCCGCAACAACCGGTCCCACTTCGCTCCACACCAGGCTTCCTGCTAATGGATTTCGCTACCCCCCCAGCTATTATGAACACAGCCAGCATGTCTGCTTCCTCTCTACCGCCCTCACAATGCAGAATTAACTTTGACTTGCCTACTCCTGCATCCGCGAGCAGCTGCCCACATTCTTCGACCACCAGTTCGTCAAATCTACCAAAACTTCCGGCATTCAAACCTGCTCACCCAGAATTCTGGTTCAACCTGCTCGAGCAAACTTTCAGTGTCTGTGTACTTGATGACAATGCCCGTCTCACATGCCTCCTGAACCACCTCCACGATCGTGTCGACTTAATTTATGACCTGGTTAAGTCACCTCCTCTGAACGGGAAGTACGCTACAGCTAAACGAGCAATACTGGAACGTGTCTCCAAGACGAGAAGAGAAAACGTTCGACAGCTCGTTTATGAAGAACGCCTTGGCGACAGATCTCCGTCCCAGCTGTGGCGGGCGACAGATCTCCATCCCAGCTGTGGCGATGCCTTCGACATCTCGTCGGTGAATGCGACACGCCAGACGCCACTCTCACCGGCATTTGGACGGAAAAGCAGCCTCTGTCTGTCCAAATGGCCATCTCCGCCTATGAAGATAAACCAAATAGCGAACGCTTGTGCGCCGCCGACTGAGCTTACTCCACTCTACTACGTGAACGCCGTGCTCAGCAGTCTGGCAGCTACGCCAGTTTCCAGCCACAACCAGGGCCCCAACGTGGACTCTCCACTAAACCTAAATCTGTCAAGCTCGCCACACTACTGGCACCTTCACATCTGCAGAACAACAGCACATCTGACTCCGTGGAAGATTCTGGGCCGCCGCCGTCTGACCACTCGCAGGAGCAGACGTCCACCCACAAATACTGTTTCTTCCATGCAAAATTCGGGGAACAAGCATGCAATTGTAAACCGCCTTGCTCCTACCCAAACTTCAACCCCAGGTAGGCAGCGGCGCCACTTCCTGCAATGTAAACAACAGGTGCCGTCCCACCCTCCATTCTGTGTCCAACACTAACGCTTTGAATGGACGAGTCTACGTCCGTGACTTGAACTCTGGCACAAACTTTCTCATTGACACGGGCGCAGATGTTTCCCTACTTCCGTCTCGTCTTGCTACTGAAAAGATCCGACTACACAAAACTGTCCTACGTGCTGTTACTTCATCTAGTTTGTCGTGCTTAGGTTCTACTTTATATGCAGTGTCCCTCTCGCTTGAGTGCAACTTGAAATGGTCCTTCCTGGTGGCTGACATCGACGATCCCATTTTTGGCATCAACTTTCTAAGACACCACAAACTGTGGCCTGACCTCGTCAAGAATACAGTGTTCTACCACCCTACACAGGAACACACCCCGTGTGCTTCGTCGAGTGTCAGTAGTACTGCTAAACAGGTCCACCTGGCTAGGAAGTGTAATAACCCCTCCTCAGAGCTCTTGTCATGGACCAATAAGTGGCTCACGGAGCATGTTGAGTCTACACGCCTGCATTTGGAACAACTTGAGCTACGCTCTCGCCTCAACAACTTAAGTAACGATTTATCCTCGGCACGACAGCAGCTTGCAGCAGACGACATCTTGGCAACACACAAGGTTAGTCGGTGCCACTACAGTGTTCTCACACCCGAGTGCATTTGTGAGCGTGTGCCACATAAACTGTACAGTGTCCGTGCTCCCACCAGCTCCAACTGTGCTAATTCGAGCGCACATTCATCCCCCTCCTCGCTTGGGCAGTTAACTTCCCAGGCACAGGTTAATGTTTTTGATTTACTGCCATCAACTGTTCATTCGCGCCCGCTACCACCACCAAGCTCGACAGCGACGCCTTCGGTTACTAATGAACAGTGTATCAACCTTGTTTTGTGTAGCTCACTTGTTTGTCACTCCCAGCCACCCAACAGTTGGCACTTATGCAAACTTTCGCCGTCCGCATCACAACCCAGACTAGCAGGCGCTGCGCACACTATACCACAGACAGTCACCTCGTATGCTGCGCCACACTTTTCCGTGGTTACAGACGGCACCGCCCACAAACTTCGCTTGCAAGATGGACCACCTATCTCTCGCCGACCATGCCGTCTCAAGCCAGAACTAATGAAAGTGGCTTGCAAACAAATAGATGATCTTTTAACAGCCAGCGTCATTGAACCATGTGCCGGATGCTGGGCCTCGCCTATCCAGTTCGTCACAAAAAGCAACGGCACCTGGCGTATGGTTGGCGACTGTACTAAGTTGAACTCTTGTACTATCATAGACAAGTAGCCGGTTCCTAATGTCGTGGATTTTAACCATGCTCTTGCAGGCGCCAAATATTTCTCTGTAGTGGACTGTAGGAGGGCCTATCATCAAATTCCGATGGCACCAGAGGATACCGAAAAGACAGCTGTTACAACACTTTTCAGCCTTTTCCAGTACAGGTTCATGACCTTTGGCCTCCACAACACTGCACAAACTTGGCAGAGATTCATAAAGAAGATGTTGTTTCATCTGGATTTTTGTTTCGTTTACTTGGACGACAATCTTATTTTCAGTCCTACTTTGCAAAAGGATAAGGAGCATTTGCAGATTGTTAAAGACACTCTTACCGCTGTGGTGTTGAACTGAATAATAAGAAGCTCCAGTTGCACCAGACTTCGGTAAGATTCTTAGGCATGTCAGCTAAGGGCCTCACTCCTCCCGAGGATAAAATCAAACCTGTTTTGGATTTGCCACGCCCTCACTCATTTAAGGAGCTGCGCAGGTTCATCGGAACAGTTAACTATTATAGGAAGCACTTGCCTGCCGCAGCCGAGGTTCAGGCTCTCCTAACAGACACCCTTGCTGGCAAAAATACGACCGGTATCCGCCCTGTCCCCTGGACCCCTGCCGTGGAACAAGCTTTTGACAAACTGAGGCACCTACTAGCAAACACACTGACTGTTGCCCACCCGCATCCGGACGCTACATTTTTTATTACCGTGGATGTCAGTAATACTGCAGTAGGTGCTGTCCTCAGCCAAACCGTTGGAGATACTACCTCTCCTTTGCAGTTCTTTTCTAAGAAGCTCAACAGCACTCAAAAAAAGTACTCAGCCTTTGATAGGGAGCTCTTGGCAGTTTACGAGGCTGTGAAACACTTTCGCACCAATGTTGAGGGTAGGGACTTCTACATTTTAACAGACCATAAACCTTTGGTTGCTGCTGTAAAGAACCCTCTGACTGACCCTCCACCTAGATGCTTCCGTCATATTGCAGTTTACCTCTGACATATGATACATCAAGGGTGCAGATAATGTGGTCACAGATTTTTTGTCTCGTGTCAGAGCTCTCATAACTCTGATATACCTCTCTAATTTGCCTCAGCTGCAGTCTGCCGACACGGACCCTATGGACCTTATTTCCGACCACAGCTCATCACTCAAACCCGGGTGATCCACCTTTCCTGGTGTCATAGGCAAGGTTTGGTGTGACAAATCTACTGGTACACTGTGTCCCTTCATACCCAAACTTCTACAGAGACAAGTGTTCAACAAATTACACAACCTAGCTCATCCAGGTGTGAGAGCCTCTACCAGACTTATTTCAGAGCATTTCATCTGGCGTGACATGCATCGCGACTGCCAAGCCTGGGCCCGTGCCTGCATTCCGTGCCAACAAAATAAAGTTTCACGGCACACATCGCCCCCACTAGAAAGCTTCACTACTCCTCCCAGTCGCTTCCAGCACGTTCACATCGACTTTGTGGGGCCCCTCATCTCCTCCGAGGGTTACAGATACGTGCTATCTATTATAGACAGAACCTCTCATTGGGTGGAAGCTGCCCCGCTACACAATATTACATCTGAATCTGTGGCACGATCCTTCATAGGCACTTGGATTTCACGCTTTGGCTGTCTTGTTTACTTGACGACCGACCAAGGCCGTCAATTTGAGTCTGCCTTGTTTTCTGAACAATGTAGGCTGTGAGGCATCAAGAAAATTTATTCAACAGCATACCACCCCCAAAACAATGGCCTCGTGGAATGTTGGAATAGGACACTTAAGACGGCCCTATGTTGCCATGGCCTCCTTTGGATGGAAGCCCTGCCATTCGTCTTACTCGGTTTGAGGACCACTTTCAAAGAAGACCTTAAAGGCTCAGTGACCGAGTTCGTCTACAGCCAGTGCCTTACATTGCCAGGCAAACTTGTTGCTCCTACTCCAGTTGCCAAACCGTCCGAACTGCCGTCCTTGGTAGAACGGGTGAGGTTACACTGTAACAAGCTTCAACCCCCACCCTCTTCCAGTCACACTCCGCCGCACGCATATGTTCCCAAGGCATTTGACACCTGCGAATTTGTGTTCCTTCACGACAACACTGTAAAAGCCCCATTACAGCCCCCTTACACAGGCCCATACAGAGGTAACACAATGGACATCGTAATTAAGGGCTCAGTAACTACTGTCTCCCTCAACAGGGTTAAACCTGCTCGCGTCAAGTTTCCGCTCTCTGGCCACCCTCAGCCTTCTTCCTCTGCTCATGATTTGAGTAAACTCACGCCTACACCGGCCCTGTCGATGAGCCCACACTCATTCCGGGGTTTTTCGCCTCCCGGCTCCCATAGCAGAGGCCCCAGCTCCCAGGGCTCTAATATAACAGCTCCATATTCATGCGACAGCACACCGCGCCACTCTTCTAACCGGTGCAGCCCGCAGGTTACATCTGACACTCATCCCTCTACTTGCAGCACACCGCTCTCACCGTGCTATGATTTCCCCACCCCACCGGCTCAGCATACCTGTTCGTTAGCAGGCACCACTTACGAGCTCTCTATCCACGTTCATCCTAATGACATTTGTGGTTTATCTGTTGTTGTTAGTAATGATACCGCATTAGTGCTGCTTGCGTGTGACGATTTGTGTGACTCGTTAGGTGGTGTGTCACAACGTGTAGTGAAACGTTTCATAAATCTCTTGAAGTGCTATGTGTGGCAACCTACGTGCTTACGTTAGGCCAAGTGGAAAGGTGATCATTAGGTTCCCTGCCGATGACACCCTTCCACACCAGCGCTCCCACACTGGCCGACGACTACGACCGCCTACGTTGCTTCAAGACTTCAGCATCAGCATTCCAGGGTTTGCTCCCCGCTCTCCTCCCACATGGCCCATGCCATTAGACGTGGAGAAACTCACTGTAACTCACTTAAACTCTCACCAACCCCCCCCCCCCCCCCCATCTTCGGGTACCTACTCCATACTGCAGGGGGGAGGGGGGCTGGGGCTATGTGGCGTCGATCCACGGATCAATAGGCCAGAACATCATATGTGTATCATGTCTTCAAGTTGATCTTTGTCTTGTATACTCCCGGGACCTCAGTTCTTGCCTAGTCTTCGACCTGTACGTTTGGCGTGTAATAAAAGTATTGATGATTAGAAGAGAGAACTGTGGTCATTACCTTACCACCTTGACATCTTCTTCAAACATATAAGACCTTACTTACCAAATCTTGTGAAATAAAGAAATGATAAGAATTAACTTTTTGGCAAAATGTAAAACTGATTTTGTGGCAAAAAAGCTAAGAACTTGTTACTAATTACTGTTGAGCCAAACTCTTTTTATCTCTTTTCAAAGGGCTGCTGAGCTCCAGGACCTATGTGCAAGATCACTGGTTCTATGGGATACTGAGAGAAATTTGTTGTTGATTTCAATACAATGCCATACAATATCACAATTAACAAATGTTCATCACTATCCTTTTCCCCTTTGCTGACCACATTCTGGTAGCAAAAATTTCTTCCAGTGTCAAGACATGGAGGGCTACATCTGTAGTCAACACCAGTGAATTACTGTAATTATCAATACTAGTTAGCCAATGAAACAGTGCACAATTGCATTATTGTTGGAAAAGTCACATGCATCTACTGGAAATCAGCATGTGGTTTAATAAATGTAAGGAACTATTAACTGTAGATCTCTTGACTTCAATGGCAATGACTTGCATGTTTTTATATCATTGTGCTGCTAAGTACTCCAGATGCAGTATCCTCAACATCTGAGTTGAAACAAGAAACAGTTTTACTCGTATTTTAAAAATCTTAGAATATCTTTGGTTTGATTCACTTGATGAGATTACCAGTCACTTATGGTGAACAAAATAAATGGTACTAATAATAAAAATCTTTTTCTGTCTACTTAGCTTACAGAGAAGAATCCAGTTTTGTTTAAATCAACACACAATCAGACAAGTACTTTTAATTTTGGACATTCCAGCAATGGGTATTGTCTCAGTTATTGCACATGTCTACTATTTTCCACAAGCAAGGAAAAAAAATGGAAATAACCTGAAAATTTTGGTATTGAATATTATGAAAGTTATCTAAAGGGAAGAACAGATGATTTAGTGCTTGCAAGTGGGAAAATACTAAAATAAAAGTCTCATCTCTGTAGCCCTGCACAGTCACCGTTCCAAGTACAAATATGCAGAAGTCTTTAAGCCCACTTAAAAATATGCCATCCAACTCACATACATTGTCTCATCGAAAAGCTTTTTGCCAAACTTTAATATCTATTGCTTTGAAACCTACACTAGGTCTTGTCTATGCACAGACAGACAGTAATTAATCTCCAAGTCCAAATATACAGAAGTCTTCAAGCCCACTTAAAAATATACCATCCAACTCACAGGCATTCTCAGCCAAAGGCATCTTGTCATGATAAGTAAACAACAAAGGGATGAATACGTAGCTCCCTGCTCACCTCTGCCTGAACCTGTCTTTCATCAATATGTCAATGGTCCTTGATTACAATTCGTTTTAATAGCAATTGTAATATTCACTGAGGGAGAAAGCTGGAATCAGGATATCCCATTTAGACTGAATCAGCAAATCCAGAAAATGGTGGTATGGGCATGTAATGAGGTTGGAGCCAACAAGAACAGCCTACATAAATTTGGATAGTTAGGTGGAAAGAAAACATCATGTAGGAAGATCAAGAACCCATTGGTAGGGCATGAGCAAGGATGACCTAACTGCCAGGGGAAGGATAATGGATGATGATCTTCATGATAGGTTATACATGGAGAGAAGGAAGCAGCAAAAGCTCATTAAGAGTATCCAGGAAACTGGAACCATTTGATGATGATGATGATGATGATGATGATGATGTAATTGTGTCAGGAGTGTAGACACTATTACATGCTGGGACAGTCTTGTCAGGACTGTGTTTAGAACACTCGATGCATAATGTCAGCTGCTCGGTGGTTGTAGAATCAAAAATGTTCCACTAACAATGTCATTCTTTATTTAACAAAATACCCATACAGTATCTGAATGTGATATCTCTATAGTGGGCACTGACTCCCAGAAAGTGGTAGATACCTCAGCAAAGCATTTGGCCTTGCACTCAGCTCACACCAGGTGGCAGAATGCTGTCACAGCAAAGCAGTGGTGGCAGGTGTGCCATTTCTGATGTCAGGCCTGCAGACATCAAGTGGGCATTGGTAATAATTCATTTGTAGTCCAGCCATTCTGTACCAGCGATTGGTTAGGCGCATGACCAGTACTCAGGCCCTGAACCACATGAAGATGCCAAGAAGCCAGTTGAGGTCATCCTGAAGGTGGCTCTCCATAGACCAGTAGTTAAGTGATCATGCAGCTAGATGCAGAAATAGCTGTGTGGCCCACATGGGTCCATCAGCTGGTGTGGAGCTGGTCTCAGCGTAGGCAACAGCTGAGACTAGATACTGCTAAGCCTGAACAACCAGTGCTTATAATCACTCAGCCCATTTTATTATGACATGGTCCCACATTTGGTCATATAGTCAACCAATGTGGTGCAGTGCTGGGCCCCACAGCATGGGGTAAGTATGGTCAAGTGGTCTTGTGTAGCACAGCTATGCTGTACCAGTGATTGGCCCCTGCACAATATCGCATCAATGATATTCTAACCTTGGCAGCATTATTCTGTAGGCAGTCAGCTGGTCTGCCTTGTTACCAATTGTGAATTCTAGATGGAGAGTTGTTGGTGCAACATTTGGTCAACTGAATCAAAGACTGCTGCTAAACCTGTGAATCACTACTTACACATACACTAATGGCCATTGAAATTGCTACACCAAGAAGAAATGCAGATGATAAACAGGTATTCATTGGACAAATATATTATACTAGAACTGACATGTGGTTACATAATCATGCAATTTGGGTGCATAAATCCTGAGAAATCAGTACCCAAAACAACCACCTCTGGCCGTAATAACGGCCTTGATACGCCTGGGCATTGAGTCAAACAGAGCTTGGATGGCATGTACAGGTACAGCTGCCCATGCAACTTCAACATGATACCACAGTTCATCATGAGTAGTGACTGGCGTATTGTGACGAGCCAGTTGCTCGGCCACCATTAACCAGACGTTTGCAATTGGTGAGAGATCTGGAGAATGCGCTGGCCATGATAGCAGTCGAACATTTTCTGTATCCAGAAAGGCCCGTACAGGAGCTGCAACATGCAGTCATGCCTTATCCTGCTGAAATGTAGTGTTTTGCAGGGATCGAATGAAGGGAAGAGCCACGCATCGTAACACATCTGAAATGTAACGTCCACTGTTCAAAGTGCCGTCAATGTGAACAAGAGGTGACCGAGACGTGTAACCAATGGCACCCCATACCATCATGCCGAGTGATGCGCCAGTATCGCAATGATGAATACACACTTCCAATGTGCGTTCACCGCGATGTCACCAAACACAGATGCGACCATCATGATGCTGTAAACAGAACCTGGATTCATCTGAAAAAATGACGTTTTGCCATTCGTGCACCCAGGTTCATCGTTGAGTACACCATCGCAGGCGCTCCTGTCTGTAATGCAGCATCAAGGGTAACCGCAGCCATGGTCGCTGAGCTGATAGTCCATGCTGCTGCAGACGTCATCGAACTGTTCGTGCAGATGGTTATTGTTTTGCAAACGTCCCCATCTGTTGACTCAGGGATCGAGACGTGGCTGTACGATCTGTTACAGCCATGCAGATAAGATGTCGGTCATCTCGACTGCTAGTGATACGAGGCCGTTGGGGTCCAGCACGGCGTTCTGTATTACCCTCCTGAACCCACCGATTCCATATTCTGCTAACAGTCATTGGATCTCGACCAACGCAAGCAGCAATGTCGTTTTGCGATAAACCACAATTGTGATAGGCTACAATCTGACCTTTATCAAAGTTGGAAACGTGGTGGTTCACATTTCTCCCCCTTACACGAGGCATCACAACAACGTTTCACCAGGCAACGCCGGTCAACTGCTGTTTGTGTATGAGAAATCGGTTAGAAACATTCCTCATATCAGCACGTTTTAGGTGTCGCCACCAACGCCAACCTTGTGTGAATGCTCTGAAAAGCTAATCATTTGCATATCACAGCATCTTCTTCCTGTTGGTTAAATTTCACGTCTGTTGTACATCATATTTGTGGTGTAGCAATTTTAATGGCCAGTAGTGTATTTTGTTAAAACTAAGTTACAGTTTTCATAGTGCCTGTTTCTTCTTTTAGTCCAGTGCAACTTACAGAGTACACAGACTGGTAACTTACCTCTACTTAAACTCTAGGGGTGGTCCACTCAGTCAATATGTGGTGAACGGGCTGTTTTGGAGGGTGGTGAGTTCTCTGCTGTAGATAGACATAGGCTGCACAAGCAAAGACTAAGATTAAGATGGTACCCAAAGATGAGAATCCTATCACCCAGAGTCAATGTTAATATCTACTGTGATACTGCTTAATATTTTGGAACGCCTGTTTCATGTTAATCTGCCCTGACTGTGCAGCTATAAACTTGTACAGAGTACTGAGTGAAGTAGGATCAAAGGTAAATTATTTTATTTATTGTTCTGTGGGACCAAATTAAGGAGTAGTCTCCATGGTCATGGAACGAGTCAATACATGGAATTATAACACGATAGCAGAAACAGATAAAATGAAATATAAAAAACATATTCAGGTGATAAGTCTTAAGTTTAAATAAAGAAAATCAACAATGTAACACTGGAATTTGCTTAATTTTTTAGCTCTTCCAGGAGCTCCTCGACAGAATAGAAGGAGTGAGCCATGAGGAAACTCTTCAGTTTAGACTTAAAAGAGTTTGGGCTACTGCTAAGATTTTTGAGTTCTTGTGGTAGCTTATTGAAAATGGATGCAGCAGAGTACAGCACTCCTTTCTGCACAAGAGTCAAGGAAGTGCATTCCACATGCAGATTTGATTTCTGCCTAGTATTAACTGAGTGAAAGCTGCTAACTCTTGGGAATAGGCTAATGTTGTTAACAGAAAACGACATTAAAGAAAATATATACTGTGAGGGCAATGTCAGAATTCCCAGACTATTGAATAGGGGTCAACAAGAGGTTCTCGAACTTATACCACATATAGCTCGAACAGCCCATTTTTGAGCCAAAAATACCCTTTTTGAATCAGAAGAATTACTCCAAAAAATAATACCATACAACATAAGTGTATGAAAATATGCGAAGTAGACTACTTTTCATGTTGAACTGTCACTTATTTCAGATACTGTTCTAATGGTAAATATAGCAGCATTTAGTTTCTGAACAAGATCCTGGACGTGCGCTTTCCACAACAGCTTACTATCTATCCGAACGCCAAGGAACTTGAACTGTTCCGTCTCGCTTATAACATGCCCATTCTGTCTGATCAAAATATCAGTTCTTGTTGAATTGTGAGTTAGAAACTGTAAAAACTGAGTCTTACTGTGATTTAGCATCAAATTATTTTACACAAGCCGCGAACTTATTTCATGAACTACATTATTTGATACTGTTTCAATACTACACACAAGATCCTTCACTACCAAGCTGGTGTCATCAGCAAACAGAAATATTTTTGAATCACCTGTGATACTAGAAGGCATATCATTTATATATATATAAGAAACAGCAGTGGCCCCAGCGCCGACCCTTGGGGAACGCCCCACTTAACAGTGCCCCATTGGGACTGAACATCACTACCACTCTCAATATTGCGGAGAATTACCTTCTGCTTTCTGTTCTTAAAGTAAGAGGCAAACCAATTGTAAGCTACTCCCCTTACTCTCTGCAGTAATATTTTGTGGTCAACACCATCAAAAGCCTTAGTTAAACCAAAGAAAACACCTAGCGTTCGCAAACTTTTATTTAATCCATCCAAAACCTCACAGAGTAAAGAGAATATAGCATTTTCAGTTGTTAAACCATTTTTAAAACCAAACCGTACATTTGACAGCAAATTATGTGAATTTAAATGCTCCAGTAACCTTGTATATACAACCTTCTTGATAACTTTAGCAAACACCGATGGCATAGAAATAGGTCTAAAATTGTCAACATTATCCCTGCCTCCGTTTTTATAAAGTGGCTTCACTACCGAGGACTTTAATCGGTCAGGAAACCGACCACTCCTAAAGGAAAAGTTACAGATATGGCTAATTACTGGGCTAACATACATAGAACAATACGTAAGTATTCTGCTAGATACCCCATCATATCCATGACAGTTCTTGGTCTTTAGTGATTTAATTATTAACTCAATCTCTCTCTTGTCAGTATCATGGAGGAGCATTTCAGGTAACAGTCTCAGAACACTTTTTTCTAAGAGCGCTATGTGATTCCCTGTTGGGACTAGGTTTCTATTTAGTTCACCTGCTATATTCAGAAAGTAATTATTAAATATTGTACATATACTCGACTTATCAGTAACACGGACATTCCCACTACGCACTGATTCTATATCCTTGACCTGTCTCTGCAGACCAGCCACTTCCTTTATGACTGACCATATGGTTTTAATTTTATCCTGAGACTTAGCTATTCTATCTGCATACCTCATACTTTTTGCCTTCGTAATAACATTTTTAAGCACCTTACAATACTGTTTGTAATGGGCTGCTGCATTTAGATGTTGCCTGTTTCTAACGTTTTGATATAATTGCCACTCTGTTCTACAAGATATTCTTATCCCTCTTGTCAGCCACCCAGGCTGCCTGTTTGTGCTAGTAACCTGTTTTGAACATTCTAACAGAAAGCATCTTTCAAAGAGCACGAGAAAAGTCTTGAGAAAAGCATTATATTTATCATCTACTGTATCAGTGCTATAAACATCTTGCCACTCTTGTTCCTTGATAAGGTTTACAAAAGTCTCTACAGCAACTGGATCAGCTTTCCTAAACAGTTGATAACTATATTTAACATGTGTTGCAGCACAAAAATCTTTTAGAGTTAAAATTTATGCATCATGATCTGAAAGGCCATTAACCTTTTTGCTAACAGAATGCCCTTCTAGTAATGAGGAATGAACAAAAATGTTGTCTATGGTTGTTCTACTGTTCTCTTGCACTCTTGTTGGAAAGAATACGGTTTGCATAAGATTATATGAATTAAGGAGGTCTACCAGCATCCTTTTCCTTGCACTATCACTTATACAATTAATGTTGAAGTCACCACATATAACTAACTTTTTGTATTTCCTATAAAGTGAACCAAGAACCTCCTCTAGCTTTAGCAAAAATGTTGTGAAGTCGGAGTCTGGGGATCTATAAATAACAACAGTTAGAAGTTTAGCTCCATTAAATTTAACCACACCTGCACAACATTCAAACACCTTTTCAGTGCAGTACTTTGAAACATCGATTGACTCAAATGGGATGCTGTTTTTCACATACATGGCTACTCCCCCACACCGCAAAGAGCTCCTAGAAAAGCTGCCAGCCAACCTGTATCTTGGTAAAGGAAGCCTCTGAATTATCTCCTTATTTAAGAAGAGTTCAGATATACCAATAATTTCAGAGTCAACATCTATAAGCAGTTCACTAACTTTATCTCTAATACCTTGTATATTTTGATGAAATATACTAATTCCCTCATTACTCGGATACCTAAGCTTTGTCAAAAGTGGTTCCTTTGTTAGAGAGACTTCCCTTAAGCAGGAATACCTATCAGCTGACTTCAATCTAAAAAAGGTGCAGCTCTAACACACACTACTGCAGGAATTTTCCCATGAGTGATCCCACCACCCCCACCTATGCTGTCACCTATAAGCTTTGCCAACCTCCCCTTCCCATACCTGTTGAGGTGCAGGCCATGTCTAGTGAAACCCATCCTGCTGATAGACTCCACCAACACCACTGAAATGTGACTCATGCTTTCTGTCATCAGCGCACCCCCAAGTCTCATGTTATTATGCCTGATGGCTGTATTAAGATGAGGCCGATCATGATGCTGTAACAGTTCCACGAAATGCACATTCGTGTTGCCAGTATGAGTGGCAATCTTTTCCAGGTCACCATCTATGTCATACTCCCCATCCCTATCAATACTATTACCAGCCCCACCCACAATCACTACATGATCCTCTTTAGTAAAATCCCTACATAACCCCCCTATGTTAACATTCACCTGAGCCAATCCTGCATTAGGCTTCACAATGCTGGTGACCTGGTACTCACTCTCCAATACTTCCTGCAACTGCTGGCCTACACCTCTACCATGAGAACCTTCTTCTTTCTCTTCGACTTTGCAACTGTCCTAGCCACCATAACTGCTGAGGTCTGCTGCATGCTTCCTACATCTACAGCTACTACAGATTCCTCTCCACTAGACTATGACAGTTGGCCATATCTACTGCAAACACCAATAGTAAAACTATCTGAAAACCTTCTTCTCCTAGTAGATCTCTTGTCAACAGCCAGCTCCCATTCCCCAACCCCCTTCTCCCTCCTCATCCTATCTAGCTCCTCCTGTGCGTTTTTCAACTGCACCTGAAGGGCACAGATCTTACACTCCTGCTCCTCTGTCAACTTACTCTTGCTACATAACCTGCAGTTCCAGGAGAGGATCTCACCAGAATGCCCACTGGTTTCCCCACTGCATTCCTCCCAGTGAAAATACTTTGAACAAGTCTCACACCGCAATCCACTAGTCACGAACCTACGGCAAAGCCCACACTTCTCACTCATGGTAAAATTTTACACTTATTGAAACAAGAAAACTACTTATCTAAGTTCTGCTACTACAATAAGAAGATGTTAAAAACCTGACTACAATAATCACAGACTTACTCTACAAGGGAAGTAACTACTATTATTAACAGTATTAATCAACAACAAATGAGAATATAACAAAAGCCTAATACAGAAAGAGAATCAAATGTCTAATGACACAGTAACGAAACTGAAAACAGTTCCCAAAAGGTTCTTCTGAAATTATTTCACCAGAAAACACCAAGAACACCGGTTGAAGACTACTAAACTTCCTAAATAAGACCACTATACACACACAATTAATTAGTACTTAGCTTTCGATGCGCCGCTACAGCTGCAACTGGTCAGCGCGGAATGTAAACACAGGTAAGAGGTTAAGTTACTCGATACGAAACACTCACAAATATCAGGTCACAACACAAGAAAGGCAAAGGTGAATGAAGAAACCACTAATAAGCCACTTATATAGTAAATATATCACAAAAACCGTTAAAATATGTTTATGAAACCTAAAAATATATAAAAACTTAGAGAGTGATGTCACACGCAGTCACTCGCTTATGACGTCACACCACAACCTTATTTTCAGAGGGCAGGACCCCACTGAATATATTCTATGTATGATCAGGCTAATATTTAGAAAGAAAATATCCCCAAAGACTTATATGGCAAGTAGGCTCATAGTAGTGAAAATGTTAGGTTCAGTGCCAAAGTCCCTCTCATCATCACCAAAAGCCAAAAAACTTGGCTCCAAAATCTCTCACTTTGTACCATTTAGCAGTAGCCCATTTCCCTGCAGCTCAAAATGTTCTGTTACCTTAGACTACCCTTGCTTGTAGCAATTTGCAATAACTATAGCCTGATCATACATAGAATATACTCAGTGGGGTCTTGCCCCCTGAAAATAAGGTTGTGGTGTGAGGATGCCCCATGTGCACATTTTTGCTCCTGCCCTCCTAGAAATGACTCTCTCACATCTCTGCAGTTGTCTGGATCACACTGGATGCAATATGGTAATCTGCTCTCCCTCCTATCGTCACAGTTCATATACAATATCTGGTTTTTCCCACCTGCTTTCTTTCTGCTCTTACCCTAAAATGGACACGTGCCAAGATCACTACATACCAAAACAATTCAAATTCCATGATCCTTCAGTGATACATTACAAGCAAACTGTTAGCAAAAGTTTGAGCATACAAAATAGGTTTCTAGACTTGTGAGTGTATCAAAGACTTCTTAAGCAATAGAACCCAGTAAATTGTCTTCAACCAATGAGTATTTATCAGAGACACGTGTGTCATCAGGAGAGCCCCATGGAAGTGTGATAGGGCACTTTTGTCATCTATGTACATCAATGTTCTGGCAGGGTGAGCATCAATCGCTGAATATTTGGTGATGACACTTTAGTATATGAGAAAGTATTGTTGTTGTGTGATGGTACAAGGATGCATGATGGCTTAGACAGAATTTTTATTTGGTGTGGTGAATGGCAGCTTGCTCTAAATGTAGGAAAATCTAAGTTAAGAGAGGTGAGTAGGAAGACAATCCTGTAGCATTCTAATACAGTATTAGTGGTTTGCTTGATTAAATATCTAGGCATAATGTTGTAAAGCAATATGAAATGGAAGGAGCACCTATGGACAATAATATGGAAGGTAAATGGTTGACTTCGGTTTTCTGGGAGAGCCTTAGAAAAGTGTAGATCACCTACAAAGGAGATTGCATACAGAAAACTTATGTGATACATTCTTGAGTACTGCTCAAGTGTTTGGTACAACATGAGGCTGAATGAAAAGAAGACATTAAAGCAGTTCAGGGCATACTGGAGGGAAGATGAAGTTCTTTTTATGAAACATTACTGAGAAACTACAGAGAACAAACCTCTGCAGCTGACTGCGGAACAATTCTGCTGCTCCCAGTGGACATTCTGCATAACAACCATGAATACAAGATAACAGAAGTTAGGACTCATACGGAAGCATTTTTCTCTCACTCCATTTGTGAATGGTGTAGGATATGAAATGGCTAGTACCCTCTTCCATACACCATACAGTGGCTTGTGGAGTATGTATGTAGGTGTAGATGTAGAACTGTGTGTTACTTCCTCTCCAAATATTCCAAGCCAAAGATAGCAGTATGCCCTTCCTAAAACTACAACCTGAAAATACACATTGTTATACTACACTGTACTCATACAATAAAACGAACAAAAACCTTCCTGTCCTCTGAAGTTCATTGAAAGCAAAATTATCTCCTAAATTAGTATACTAACAAGACAACCTGATTCAAATAAATAGCACACATGATATCCCCCAAATAAGTATATAACACCACAAAACTGAAACTCATGGACACATTATAACTGTCCAGTTAATATCTCAAGCAAAATACACAAAAACAAAACTCTTTCTTCATTCATACACTATATGCACTGAAGCACCAAGGAAATTGGTATAGGTGTGCATATTCACATACAGAGATATGTAAACAGGCAGAATACGACACTGTGGTCGGCGACACCTATATAAAACAACAAGTGTCTGCTGCAGTTGATAGATTGGTCACTGCTGCTACAATGGCAGGTTATCTAGATTTAAGTGAGTTTGAATGTGGTGTTGTAGTTGGACACAGCATCTCCGATGTTGCGATACAGTGGGGATTTTCCCATACGACCCTTTCACGAGTGTACCACGAATATCAGGAACCTGGTTAAACATTAAATCTCTGACATTGCTGCAGCAGGAAAAAGATCCTGCAAGAACAGGCCGAAGATGACTGAAGAAAATTGTTGAACATGCCAGAAGTGCAACCCTTCCACAAATTGCTGCAGATTTCAATGCTGGGTCATCAACAAGTGCCAGCATGTGAACCATTCAATGAAACATCATTGATATGGGCTTTCAGAGCTGAAAGCCCACTTGTGTACCCTTGATGACTGCACAACACAAAGCTTTATGCCTCACCTGGGCTCGTCAACACTGACATTAGAATGTTGGTGACTGGAATCTTGTTGCCTGGCCAGGTGAGCCTCATTTCCAATTGTATCAAGCAAATGGACATGTACGGGTATGGAGACAACCTCATGAATCCATGGACCCTGCATGTCAGCAGGGGACTGTTCAAGCTGGTGGAGGCTCTGTAGTGGTGTGGGGCATGTGCAGTTGGAGTGATATGGGACCCCTGATACATCTAGATATGACTCTGACAGGTGACACATACGTAAGTGTCCTGTCTGATCACCTGCATCCAGTTACATCCATTGTGCATTCCGACGGACTCGGGCAATTCCAGCAGGACAAACTGACACCCCACATGTCCAGAATTGCTACACTTCTGATGGCCACCAAACTCTCCAGTTATGAACATTATTGAGCATATCTGGGATGCCTTGAAACGTGCTGTTCAGAAGAGATCTCCACCCCTTGTTCTCTTATGCATTTATGGACAACCATGTAGGATTCATGGTGTCAGTTCCCTCCAGCACTACTTCAGACACTATTTGAGTCCATGCCATGTCATGTTGAGGCACTTCTGCATGCTCACGAGGGTCCTACACGATATGAGGCAGGAGTACCAGTTTCTATGGCTCTTCAGTGTACTTCATACCGAGGCTTTGGTACAAAGCAAAATCCACATTCATATAAATAAAAACAAAACCCTTCACAAAAGAAATGCATCAGTAATTCAAAATACTCTGTCCCTTCCACTTTATAACAGCTTACCTCCCATACAGTTCTTGTGCAGTTTTGCCCTGGCTCTCGCTTATTCCCCACTTGAGGTGTTTTGAATTCAAATGATGAAGGCATTTTCCTGACTTATACTGCTTTATATGGTGATAGGCCTGTACTATCAAGAACTTCAGAATTATACATCATGACAAGATATGGTGACAGAATGTATCAACAGTTATGATGGCTGTTTATATAGTAGGTTAACATCTTTCCTATCATCTTATGCATGTGTTCTCCTCTTCCTTTGCTCACAAATGAATACACTCATTCTGAACTTATGAAAACAAAATAGATGACAAAGTTGTGTCATCAGTTCTAACATAAAATTGGTACCCTGATCCATCATTAATATTTCCAAAACAGCAAACTTCTTCAACCAATTATTTATGATTTCATGTGTCTCTGTCAATATCATACTTCCCAAGCCACCAACAGTGCGTGGCAGAGGATACTTCTGGTACCACTAATTGATCTCCCCTACCCCGTTTCAGTCATGAACTGTGAGTAAGCCTCTGTACTGGCTCTCATTTCTCATTGTGGTCAGTATGCAAGATGTGTGTGGGAGGAAATAATATGCTGTCCAACTCTTCCTGGAAAGTGCTCTCTCAAAATTTCAATGAACAACACCTGTCTTGTAACATTGCCAACGGCTTTTTTGAGCATGTCAGTAACACTCTTGCACTGACTGGACGATCTGATGACAAAACGCGCCACTCTTTGTTGGATCTTCTCTATCTCTTTTATCAATTCTACCTGGTAACGATCCTATGTGGATGAACAATATTCAAGAGTTGACTGAACGAGCACTTTTAAGCCACTTCTTTCATGGATGTTACATTTCCTTAAAAATCTTCCTATGAATCTCAATCTGGCATCTGCTTTTCCAACTATTTGTATTTTATGTGGTCATTCCACTTAAGGTCACTCTAGGTAGTTACTCCTGTATATTTTATGGTACATGATATTTCCATCAGTTTCTCATCAATAGTGTAGTTGTACAGTAGTGGCTTTCTTTTCCTATGTATGCACAATACATTACATTTATCAACTGCCAGAGTCTGCACCATTCAACAATCCTCTCAGGTCATTCTGCAAATTGACACTGCTGATTGCTGATTTGGATGGTTACCATTCCCATGAAGCACAAAAAGTGATCTAATATTGTTAATATACAGTCAGTACATAGTGTTTCCCTACCAATGTTTGCCCAAAAGGCCTAAGACGTTCATACCAGTCATTTAAAATGTCAGACTAGCTTCTGGTAATCTTTGCAGTAGCACACGCTGATGGTTCAATTCAGCCTGCTGTACACATGGTACTCAGTTCTTCACATATTGCTCCACATTCTGTTTATGTGGGTGCCACCAGTATTCGGTCACAATCTGTTCTGTGGTTCTTCACCCCCATGACCTAAATATACGTGATCATGTGTCTGTTCCATGCATCATGGCAGGAACCACAGCAGGTGCTATGAGTTTTTTTGTCCTGCATAACATACCATCATGCACAATGAACTCAGGATTTGTTTCAAATTATTTCAAACCTACATCCAGCAGCTTACACTGCCTGCCACTCTGCAGTGGGGTAATCCACTTCTAAGGATAATAACCTGGTGCATGATAAAATGAAGTCTCATACTCCAAAATAACTTTCATTGACAGTCTCACAGTTCAGTAACAGACATTACACCACTGATTTACATTGGATATCATCCCACTTTTATTTATATTAAAGCACTTATCAGTGGTGACCTTAACTATGTTCTGATTAGTGCAATTTCCTTCATGTGAATACTGGTACATCAGACTAGCTACCAGTCTCAATAAGGTGTACATAGTGGCAATGTGTCCAATACATATTTTCATGTTGAAACCTGAACACAACTCCTTTTTATATTTTGAGCTTTTCACATTGTCGAACCTTTACACTGTAATATAACATGGGTTATATCTAGATGCTGTTCTTTTTGTTTTATCACATAGATGTCACCGACATGATTACTGAATAGAAACTTAGTCTTAGTCACTGATGCACTGACACAATTATTATTACTTGATAATTACATGAACCGACACACAAATTTTAGCTGGGTGATAGCTAGCTGTAGTGTTTTATACTGAGGTGTTAGTGCAGTTTCCATCATGGAGATGTTATCTGGGTGATAGCTAAGCACAGACTGCTGACTTGCTGTCTAGTGGGGGTACATAAAAACAGCTATAAGGATGATTTGTGAAATTGGTAATTATACTTTGCATTACAATAACATAAGGTTCAGATTTATTAGTGGTGTCATTCTATTGACTTCAAGTACTTATTTCATTTAACTGTATCTCAGATAACAGCAAAACTGATCAATTCAGGTGAACAATTTGGTTGACACAATGTTTACCTCCACACTGGGTTACTACATTTCATGCAAAATTATTGGGTTTGTAACTTCTCAAATTTATCCAGTTTCTTAATCAATGTTTTATTTGGATGACCATGTGTACTATTTTCTTTGGAAGAATTAAGGAACAAAAGTTTAACATCAGATCTGGTAATTTAATTAACATAAAAATTCAAATAATGAAAGTAATTCCTGGTGAGTGTGCGTTTTAATTACTAATAAATTTCTGATTAAGTGATAAACTGGTTACTGGGAAGTGTGAAATTAGGGATATCCAAGGGGCTAGGTCTTTTTGTGAACAAACCGTTATTAGATCATAGCATTTTTATGACAACACAAAATTGCAACAATTTCAATTAGATTTCTCTTAAAAGAAAATGTTTTATAGAAAAACTAGCTATGCCATTGGAATTAGCAGACTCAAATAACTCTAGTGAACAATAAATTTAATAAGGTATTGCCCAGATAGGAATTTTGACATTTTAAGTAAAGGGGATAGGGAAAAAAATGCAAATGGAGTAATGCCACATTGTAACATTTCACACTCTCCATAATACACCAACCTTCCTACTGAGGCCATCTGCATTCCCATGATTCTTGCCAGGTTTATGATTTACTTCAAAACCAAATTTGCTTAGCATCAGTGCTGTTAATGAATTACATCAGAACTAAATTTCCTTAGCATCAGTGCCCAACATGTTATTGACTAGATGGATCCTTCAACTCCTTCAACCATGTTAATGAGCTGTGTGATCTATTATCACTTTAAATTTATTATGATACAAATAACATCGGAAGAATATAGTGCCATATATATGAGTCTTAGCATTTCCTTCTCCATGGTAGAACAATTTCTCTCTGCTTTACCAAACTGATGTGAAGCAGAGGGAACTGGATATTCCACCCCATCTGTTTCTGGATTTAATACACAGCCAAGCACATGATTATGTGCATCACAAGACTATATGAACTCTTTCTCATAATTTGGAGAAACCAACACCCAACTAGTTGTTAAAAATCCCTCTACTTTTTCAAACGCACCTTCACATTCTAATGTAAATGGAACTTCATTCCTTTTTTCAGTGAGTGAGTGAGAGGTCATGCTATTTCTGCTAATTTTGGGATGAATTTCCTATAGTAATTTGCTAAGCCTAATAATAATTACCTCTTTCTTCATCTGAGGTGTTTAAAAATCCTGTATGGCCTTCTCAAAGCTAGTATCTCTCCTCACTATATCGTGACTAACCACACATCCTAAATACTGCACTTCTGGTAACACAAAGAGATGCTTCTCCATACCTAGTGGTAGATGTGTTGCGTGTAACCTCTCAAACACTTCCTTATGCTTATCCTATCTATATCATCTTCATCCAAAATATCCAAACTGGTGATCATCACTCTTTTAGACTAGACCATTTCTTCAGACCCAGTTACCTATTATGATAGGTGCTACTTGCTCACCATCTATCTTCCATATGCACACAACACTGCTGCGTACAAAATACCGTGCTTTATTTAATTCATCATTCTCTCTCTGTGGGCCAACCATACATAACATGTTCACAGGTAAATCAATTGTATACTCATCCATACCAGTTTTCACATACTTTTTGGTACTTTTTCACATTAGTTAATCTTTAGTGAACTCCATGCAGCTTTTGTGATAGACATACCTTGCAGCAGTGTGGAGCTGACAACATTTTCCCCAAATGAAACAATGTCCCACTGGGTACTACTATATTTTGTCCAAGGTCAATTTTAGCATGATGCTCATATAGGAAATCTAACCCTAAGATCACAAAGTAACCATTGCCAATACAAGGCATGACTTCCATGCATTCCCAGAAATGTTTTGAGATCTCCTGAAAACACAGTAGTGTTGATCCCAACAAATGTACACTACTGGCCATTAAAACTGCTACACCACAAACATGACGTGCTACAGATGCGAAATTTAACCGACAGGAAGAAGATACTGTAATATGCAAATGATTAGCTTTTCAGAGCATTCACACAAGGTTGGCGCTGGTGGCAACACCTACAACGTGCTGACACAAGGAAAGTTTCCAACCGATTTCTCATACACAAACAGCAGTTGACCGGCATTGCCTGGTGAAACGTTGTTGTGATGCCTCGTGTACGGAGGAGAAATGCATACCATCACATTTCCGACTTTGATAAAGGTCAGATTGTAGCCTATCGTGATTGCGGTTTATTGTATTGTAACATTGCTGCTTGCGTTGGTCGAGATCCAACGACTGTTAGCAGAATATGGAATCGGTGGGTTCAGGAGGGTAATACGGAACGCCGTGCTGGATCCCACTGGTCTCGTGTCACTAGCAGTAGAGATGACAGGCTTCTTATCCACATGGGTATAACGGATTGTGCAGCTACGTCTCAATCCCTGAGTCAACAGATGGGGATGTTTTCAAAACAACAACCATCTACACAAACAGTTCGACGACGTTTGCAGCAGCATGGACTATCAGCTCAGAGACCTTGGCTGCAGTTACCCTTGATGCTGCATCACAGACAGGAGTGCCTGCAATGGTGTACTCAGTGACGAACCTGGGTGCACGAATGGCAAAACATCATTTTTTCGGATGAATCCAGGTTCTGTTTACAGTATCATGATGGTCGCATCCGGGTTTCGCGACATCGCGGTGAACGCACATTGGAAGCGTGTATTTGTCATTGTCATCCTCGCGTATCACCCGGCGGGATGGTATGGGGTCCCATTGGTTACACGTCTCGGTCACCTCTTGTTCACATTGACGGAACTTTGAACAGTGGATGTTATATTTCAGATGTGTTACGACCCGTGGCTCTACCCTTCATTCGATCCCTGCGAAACCCTACATTTCAGCAGTATAATGCACGACCACATGTTGCAGGTGCTGTACGGGCCTTTCTAGATACAGAAAATGTTCGACTGGTGCCCTGGCCAGTGCATTCTCCAGATCTCTCACCAATTGCAAACGTCTGGTTAATGGTGGCTGAGCAACTGGCTCGTCACACACTTAAAGTGAAGCTCATACAAATCTGGAGGTGATGACCCAACACCAGGCACTGAACCCCAAGAAGTATTAGAATCTGGCTATGCACTTGGCTCACATCATGTGAGGATGTGAGGGCAACAGAACACTGGCTCAACAAAGCAGAGGTGGGAGATGATTGAAATTTCTGCTTCCAACATTTCTACAAAGTTAACATTATTGAACTTGTGGCATTTGCCTGCTTTATTTCTACATTGATAATCCTTGGGTTCGATGTCCTGCATTATTATACTGGCTGAAAAATGGGGGGGGGGGGGGGGGGGGGGGGGGGAAGTTCAACAATGAATACTGTAAATGATGTAGCTCTGACAGTTGCACAATTGTGTTTCACAGTTCTTTACTATCACTGTCCACAAGCCCCCAATATTACACAATCATATGGTCAGTTCACTATTGGTAAATGTTGATAAGCCGAGTGGAGGATTTAAAAATTTTGCACCCCTACACACATCATTTCATTGTGGCAACACTTTGACATTCTTTGCCACATGTTTAGCATGATCGTATTATTGACATATTAGCGCTTAATCTTTGCCGCTGTTGGTATAGTGACTTTGAGCTGTTTATGTTTATCATTGTGTTTTCTAGCGTGAAAGTAATAAAAGTTACTCTGAACAACTGCAATATTATTCTATGGTCTGGGTATACCAGTGATCTCTATGCTAGTACGGAGATCACTGGGGTATACAAGGAAGTTGCCACAGCACACACACCAAGTCGGAATGATAACTACACTGACATCACTAGCGGAAAACAGTTTCGAGGATGGAACAAAAGTACATCACCTGCCGCAAGCTAACATAGAAGTATGCCTATAGGCCAAGGAAATGTCAAACTCCCTGCTTTCTGGACAACAAGGCCACAGCTGTGGTTCACACAGGCGGAATGTATATTTCAACAACGCAAGGTAGCCTGTGATATTGATAAGTTCAACATTCTGGTTTCACGTCTAGATGGAAGTGATAGAAGAAGTGGAAGATACCTTTTCACAATGCAGTTATGCAGCTTTAAAAGAGGCTCTAATACAACGCTACACTTTATCGACAGAACTACATCTTCAAAAAATCTTCACTGAACAATATGTGGAACAAAAGCTTCCGTCGCAAGTCCTCAGGTCATTAAGCATACTGGAGGGCCCAGATTTGCTTCCTGAACAATCTTTATGGGTACTGTGGCTACATAAACTGCTAGCCAACATCCGCGCCATCATCGCCGCACAAACAGATGTACCGTTAATGACATTAGCAAAGAAGGCAGACACCATAGCAAATAATTTAAGACAAAACCACAATAGAAGCACAGGAGTATACAGCAATATTGAGTCAGACACCATGGATTCCGATTCAGGCGTTACTTCCTCTCAGCACCAGCACACATCGCAACAATCCGCCATGGAACAGTTGGTAGCACAAGTGGCAAAACTTAACGTCCAAGTCGCCAAGCACCAACAACATTTACAAAGCCGACACTGGAAAAGATGCAGGAATAACATACCTCAGAGCCAGTCAGAGCACCGGTGCTGGTATCACAAACGCTTCCGTGATTCTGCTCATCAGTGTACCCAACCCTGCAGCTTTCCAAACTTTGGAGATGGACATTAATGGGTGTGAATGTTTGTCATCAATCTTTTAGGCGACTGGACACAGGAGGAAAATGAAACGGTTCTAAGAAAACAATATCTATGGTTAGCAAATCGGACAGACTATTCATCCAATGCCTTATATCTGGAGAGAAGTTTCTGATTGATACAGGGTCAGAGGTTAGTGTGTATCCTAAAAGAAATAGTGACATCCAAAGAAGTACGTCACATCACATGCTCACTGCTGTCAACAACTCTGTAATCCCCACTTATGGTGAGAAACGACTGGCGTTACATCTCGAACCTGATTCCAAACTGGTATGGACTTGAAACTCCCTGGCAGATTAAAACTGTGTGCCGGACAGAGACTCGAGCTCGGGGACCTTTGCCTTTCGCGAGCAAGTGCTCTACCGACTGAGCTACTGAAGCACGACTCACGCCCCATCCTCAAAGCTTTACTTCTGCCAGTACCTCGTCTCCTACCTTCCAAACTTTACAGAAGCTCTCCTGCGACAGTCAGACAGTGCATGGGCTTCACCCATCCACATGGTTCGTAAAAAATACAATTCTTGGAGGATATGTGGTGATTATAGGGCACTCAATTCTCGAAAAATTCTGGATCGGTATCCTGCTCCCAATGTGATGGATTTAAATTATAATATCAGCAATGCTACCATCTTCAGTATGACAGACTGTGTGAAAGCATACTTACAAATTCCAATGACACCAGCAGATGTTCAAAAAACTGCAGTGATCACACGGTTTGTCCCATTTGAATACAATTTTATGCCATTTGGTCGAAGAAATGCAGCCCAAACTTGGCAGTGGTTTATGCTGAAGTGCCACGAGAGCTGCCATTCATTTTTTGTTACATGGACAATATTTTAGTTTACTCCTCATCGACTGAAGAACACAAAGAATTCCTGCAATTGCTTTTACAGCGTTTTGAATGCTATGGCATCTTAGTTACGGTAATGAGGCAAAGTGTGCATTGGGCAAACAGGCAGTCAAATTTATCGGATATGTGGTCTCGGCAGCAGGTCTGTCACCACCGCCTGAACGTGTGGAAGCAGTTTAATGGATGCCCCTCCCAATAACATACAAAGGACTTCGCCAATTCCTCAGCATGCTCAACTACTACTGCCGCCATTTACCTCACCTAGCGACAGCCCGAGAACCACTCACGGCTCTACTCATAGGAAAAATACTACAGGAAACCATGTAATACCATGGATTTCAGAGGCTGTGTCAGCGTTCCATAGATTAAAGGAACATTTGTCACAAGCGACCTTGCTGGCTCACCCAAGAGTACATTTGTCCTTGGCGATTATGGTCGATGCAAGCCAGACAGCAGTAGGAGTGGTACTGCAACAGGAACTTAGTGGTGAATGGCAGCCACTCGCCTTTTTTTCAAAAACCTTGGACCCAAGGCAGCAAAAGTGGAGCGCTATCAACCGCAAACTGTTAGCCATGTACCTTGCACTCAAGCACTTCCGTTCATGGATAGAGGGGCAAAATTTCACAATTTTGACAGACCATAAACCGCTAGTGGCCATCTTTGAGCATGACACAGACCCTGCTTCACAACGGCAATGTAGACAGATACAGAGTGCGATTTGCAGGAGGGGGGGGGGGATGGGGGGGATCCCTCCTCTGGTTTTAGTTTATGCATCCCAACCTGGGATGTTTATTTCCCACGCACTGGAGTAAAACTTTACATATAATTTAAATTTGTGGAGCCAAACACTGAAAGTTTTTAATATAGTCTTACTATTAATATGTTTGCTTATTAATTCTGAAAAAGTGTTATGTAGTAGTTAAGCATTTCAAAACATTTAGAACTAAATCATCATTCTCATGTTGTCACTGTTGCTTTCGTCTAAGGTGCGTCATCCGTTTACTTGCGAGCTTGCGAGGGAAGTAGTGTGGCAGTCATACCGCAGCAGTTGTACTGCAGAGTTGGGTGAGCTGGGGGCTGAAATTCCCACCCTGGGCCCTGACACAGGGTGGTGACCGGCCCCGGTACCTGTGCGAACATTTACCGTTAGGCCACCTTTTGGCAACGGTATGGTGCGGACTAACGCGCCTGGGACGAAAGCACAAAGTAGTGCGAAGTGAGCTATGGTACCTACCAGACAGGATTGGACAGTCTGACTTCGCTAGCCGTGAACCCCATGGGTGGATCTTAACACAGGCTCCCCAGCATCGCGTACTCCAAATTAATTGGTGCTGTTCGTTCGTTGCCACATTACCTGATACGTGTACAAACTCTGGCAGTCAGGATACTAACAGTGGTGCTAAAAGAGTTAAAATACACAGTGAATGTAAAAAAGAAAGCAATAATGATGGTGCTAATACAGGGGAAGAGAATCTCCGGTGACTGAAAACTGTGAAACGTCTCAAAGTAGGAATGGGAGTAACAGTACTCTTGAGATTATAGTAGGAAATTGTGTTGCCTTATCACGTTTTCAAAACTGGCAAAAGACTAAGCTGTGGCTGTCTGTAAATGACAAAAACTTAGTAATAAGCACAGTATGTTCACAAGTATGTGAACTTAAGGTGGAAAGCAGTGAACGTGTGCGTATCGATAACGCATTTTTAGCTGGTGTTTCTGCTAATAACGCCAAGAAACTAAATGATAAAATCAGGGATCATGCAAAGTACAAATCACACATTAAGTGCCTAGAAATCATGAGTATAAAAGAAAAGAAAAGTTTAGAAAAATGCGTGAGTGAAAGTGAAAAGTTGTGGGGAAAGCAGCATCAAGAAAAAGTAATCGCAACTGCTTCGTTGTTCAGATCTGCATATGTAATAACTAAACAGAAATTATCATTCAAATAATATCCTGCAGTAATCGAACTACAAAAACTTAATGGTTTATCAATCGGTAATATGCTTCATTCTGACCATGCATGCCGAAATATCATTATGTTTGTAGGAGAAGAAATGAAAAAGAATCTTGCTCACTTCCTTGTAGAATCAGGTACAAACTGTAGTATCATGATCAACAAAAGTACAACGGTTTCCAATAAAACTTGTTTAATAATATATTTATGTTTGTCCTTTGAGGGAGTTGCTTGCAATTATTTTTTTGACATGGTTGAATTAGAAAGTGGGACAGGAGAATGCATTTTCAGCACACTGTTAGCAGCTCTTGAAAAGTATGGCATTACAAATGATGTACTAAAAAATGACCTTGTAGCTATTGCAACAGATGGTACGTTAACAATGCTTGCACCTTACAAAGGTGTAGCTGCTCTACTGCGTAGTCATTTACATAAGGATTTAACTGTCATTCATTGTATGAACCACAAAGTGGAATTAGCTGTCCACGATGTTATGAATGATGTAGCAGATGTATACCACATACAGGTTTTTTTAGATTCCTTATATTCTGTGTTTTCTCGAAGTCCCAAAAATCAGAGACTACTACAAAGTGTTTCACAAGAATTATCCTCGCAGCTATTAAAACTAGGCCGTATTTTTCGCGTAGATTTGGTTGCTTCCTCATTTAATGCTGTTCGAACTCTTCTTGAAAGTCATAGTTCTCTTGTCCATCTTTTTGAAAAACTGAGAAATGATGGTTTTAGATCAACTCAGGAGAGATCTAAATTTGAAGGTTTACTAAAATATCTCACAAAGTTGTTGCTTGTAATGGTATTAGTTACGCTTTATGAGGCACTAGACGTTCTGCAAGTATTACCATTCTTTATGCAGAACAGAAATTCTTCAGTCCTTAAAGCAAAACAGGAAATTGACATGGCTATAAGAACTCTTGAAACACTGAAAACAAATGACTCGCCACGCTTTAGGATGATAGTACAAGAGTTGGAGGAAAAGCGCACATTCAAAGGGGTATTAATTAAAGAACCATCTTGTGCTGAATATAACAGATTTCAGACATTTCAGAAGAAACTTTTTCAGTCTTTGGTAGACAATATAAAAAACCGCTTTGAGGACCTGGATTTCTTTTAGGATGTAGCCCTATTAATTTCAGATACATGGCCTTCAGATGATTATGAACATGTGTTTTATGGTGACATGTCAATTTCTCGCTTGTGTAACAAGGTGGATTTTAAATTACGTAAAAGCACACATGCGTCACTAGTTAAAGATTTTCGAATCTATAAAGAAAATACTCAACACATGCCAAATTCTGTGAAGGAACTTGTAAAAACAGTCAAAGTTATACCTATATCTATGGCTAAAATGTGAACGCGGATTTAGTGCCATGAATTTAGCACTGACTGATCAGAGAAATCACTTACAAATTCTGACACCTACAAATCTACTTTCATTTCAATAAATGGACCTCCACTGCATTGCTTCGATGTAGAAAAATTTGCAGCAAGTTGGATCAAGTCTCAGCACCATAGCACCCTTGACAAACCAACAGGCAAACCCTCGAATCTTCAGGAGCAGTCTCATTCATCTCGTCTCTTCAACTAAACTCTGTACGTTAAAATGACAATTACATACTGTAGTACTAGCTGAACCGGTCACACTTTGCTGTGGCTTTGTCATAATACAATGATTTAACAAATTAACATTCACTTTTAATTTCAGAGTGTTAAAATTAAGCACAAAACAACACAAAACACAAAGTTGTTAATTAAAAACATATGAAGATTTATTATAAATGAGGTAAATAAACTCGGCATTGCCCAGATGTCTCTACCTTCCCCTTATGTCCATCTTCTTCTTTTCCCACTCCCCATCTTCTCCTGGCCTTCTCTCTGCCCATCTGCTTCTCTCCTCTATCACCTCCTACTCCCTCCATCACTCTCCCCTTCGCTAAGGTCAATTTCTCTCCCGCTCTAAGTCAATCTCCTCCTCCCCTCTCTTACTGTCCCTTTGACATCCAACATTTACATATTGAAAGCAGTAATTTGTGTCTACAATTGCCATAAGGACAATGCTGAATTTTTTTTTTAAGTTGATGTATTCACTTCCAGTATTCGGAGGACACATAATTTGCACATGTTTGCCATATATGGCTCCTATGCAGTGAGGGAAATTCCACTTCACATCAAAATTTCTTGCTACCTTCTGCCATTCTTCAGTATCCTTTGGAATCTGAAAAGTAAAACATACTCATTACTTTCCCTATTTTTTCAGACTGGTGACACAGAGGACACAGTATCAAAAGATGACGGTGATGTATCTCTTGAAGAACATGTACCTCCCACATATGTCAAGCACATATTTTCAAATGTTCTTTTTAAAGTGGCCTTGGGGGAGTATGAACGGCAAACTCCGAGCATCGAAACATTAGTTGCAAAACCTAGCTGTGAAACTGTATATGTGGACAATAATAATTGTGACGAATTTGTTCAAACTAGAAACAGAAGAACTCGAATTAATTCGATTTTAGAAATAAGTATTTTTAACAGTTCTTTAATATCCATTTTAATTTGCTTAAAAATGCCAATAAAACATTACTTAAATGAAATCAGTATTGAACGTTGCTTACCTCTATGTAATTCTTCAACACAATGAAATAGCTTCACTATGCGGGAAATAGCAGAATATGATACTTTAAATAAGTACATTAGTGACTTGCATGAATCGTCAGTGGCTAAAAATCGTAATGTGATGACCCATCGAATTCTTGGTGAAATACTGTCTTGGCAGTTGTTATCTTTCTTTACAATAAGAGGTGTAGTTAGCTGCAGTAAGTAATTAAAGTCTTCAGTCGACGTTCTCGTAAAATTACTAAATAATGCACCATCGTCTGTTTTTAGTTCCTAGGATACTATTTCGTGTACCTTCTCTAAATACTCTTCTCTTCCACCATCATTTTCTTTTCCTTTGGTTTTCATTTCCGTTGTCAGCTGCATGTGCAAGTACCAAGTAGGCCGCCGCTGCGATCACTTTATCATCCATTATACTGCAAGACCGACATACGTGTGGCACAAACTCTGTTGCTTTGGTACAAATTAACGTACCGCATGCAGCATATGCCGCAAGATGTTGCCTGTTGTAGCATGCTACAAGATGATGCACGCCACATTTCTGTAGCACGCCACAATGTTGCAAGACATCGCACCAGGGTAAACGAGGCTTTAGAGCCCGGTCTGTATTGTATGGTGGCTGTGATGTTTTGCGTACAAAACTAAAACCTGTAATCAGATCCAAACGTTGTGGAAAACTGTGAAGAGGTGTCATCCTGCAGCAAGATAACACTCGACCACATTCTGCCAAATGGACAGATGATGCAATAAAGGAGTTGAGATCGAGGTGCTGGAACATCCACAATACCAGACCTGGCTCCAAGTGATTTTCACATGTTTGGACCCTTAACGGAAGCACTACAGGGAAGAAGATTTGAAAGTGATGAAGACGTCATTGCTGCAGTGCAAAATTGGTTACAGATGCAACCAAAAAATGTATTTTCTGATGAAATACAAAAAACTCGTAAAACATCGGGAAAACTGCATTGAAATCCAGGGAGGTTACGTAGCAAAATAACGCATGTTTCAGTTTTCTATCATCAGAATAAGTACAGCTTTTCACAAATGTGCCTTTACTTTTTGAATTCCTCTCATATACCTGGATGTAGATGATTTTGTAAATAAGCTTTACCTATAATGTACATTTAAGGATATAACAAGAGATGGCTTTTCTGATAGTGCATACATGTGAACAGTGAGTTTCGGTATTAACATCTATTTATAAGTAACTGTTTAACCATGGGTAATGCCATGGTCCAAGCTAGTAACATATATAATCATTCTAACCCCCTAAGACAACCCCCCCCCCCCCCCCCCCCCACTGGTAAAAGCACAAATCGCACACTGGACAGATAGAATACATCACGCAGTTCACATCGGATATACGTCACATAGCAGGGAAGAACAACCTGGAAGCAGACTGCTTATCACGCAACTGTGCTAGTTTGAATGCCGTAGAATGGTCAGATATAGCAACAGCACAACAACTCGATCCTTTCCTGTGCTGTCTCCTATGGGGCCAGTCAATGGCATTACAGCTCAAATGCATTTGGATTTCGAATGTGCCAGAAGGAATTTGGTGTAATGTGAAGAAAGGAAGACAAAGACCTTACATACCAGAAGAATACCGCCGAGAGATCTTCAAGGCATTACATGATCTTTCTCACCCTGGAATCCGAGCAACAGCAAGACTAGTATCCGCCAAAGTAGTGTGGCCAGGGATGCAGAAAGACTGCCGCAACTGGGCATGTGCGTGCTTAACGTGTCAGCACAATAAAATCGGCAGGCATGTTTTTGCACCAGTAGCTCAATTTCCAATACTGTCAGCAAGGTTTATGCACATTCATGTCGAAGTTGTGGGACCACTTCCACATGCTGGAGGCCACCAGTATTTACTTACTTCATCGACCGTTTCACTAGACGGCCAGAGGCTACATCATAAGAGACATCTCAGCTGAGTCAGTAGCAAAAGCATTGATATGCTCCTGGTTCTCTCAGTTTGGTGTACCACACGACATTACCACTGATCGGGGCAGACAGTTTGAGAGCCAGCTTTTTAAGGAACTTTTGCGGTTATGCAGTTTCAACCATTTTCATACAACTAGTTATCATCCAGCTAGCAGCAGGATGGTGGAGCAGTTTCACCGCACTCTCAAAACTGCTCTAAGGTGTAGTACGTCTGTCTGGCCCGAAGCACTGCCTCTGGTCCTCCTTGGATTATGAACAATCGTGAAAGAAGATTTACAGTGCTCACCCGCGCAATTAGTTTATGGTGAAGTGTTGAGAGTCCCAGGGGAATTAATCCCGCCACAATCCTCTCGATTGGCCACTTCAGAGCTTTACTCGCAGTTTGCACAACAACTTAGCAGCAGAATGCGAAAACTCCAGCCTACCAACCCTTTCAGTCATGGGGAACGAAAGGTGTTTGTGCATAAAGACTTGACGCAAACATCTCATGTGTGGCTCAGAGACGATGCAGTACGCCCACCACTCGTTTCTCCATACTGTGGTCCCTACCAAGTAATAGAGAGAGGTGAACACTGGTTCAGAATCGAGAAGAATTGCAATCAAGAAACAGTGTCCATTGAGCGCCTCAAACCCACATATATCGACGCAGACACTCCCAGCACTCAACCCATGGTGTCAAGTTCACCCAATGAGGAACCCATCATGGTGATGCCAGAGAACATGGACGAAAACCCAAAAACTCACACAGAGGAACAGGAAGAATAGGACCGGGTTCCAACAATGGTTACAAGAGCAGGTAGACAAGTGAAGTGTAAATTCCCTGCCAAACGGGGAGCACCCGGTTTTTAAAAAAAAGGGGGGGCTGATGTGGCAACACTTTGACATTCTTTGCCGCGTGAGTTTAGCGTGATCGTATCGCTGACTATTAGAGCATAATCTTTGCTACTGTTGGCATAGTGACTTAGAGTTGTTTATTTTTATCGTTGTGTTTTCGAATGTGAAAGTAATAAAAGTTATTCTGAACAACTGCATATTATTCTATAGTTCGGGCATACTAGAAAGTCGCCGCAGCATATTATATGCCCCCCCCCTCCCTCCCCGCAAAAATAAATGTTTTAAATAATAACTACTACCCGATCACTTCACAATTGCCGTTTTGAGTGGGAGCACTGTGAGCTATTTCCGTACTCTGCTATTCGTTGTTCTGAAGGCCGCGTCAGCGGTCTAGTCGAGCTCAATCAAAATGTGATATGGTTCCTGAACTGTATCTGGTATATGGCAGCAGATAAAACAAACTTGAAACTGCATTGAGTTAACACATTCTTCTGTCGAAAGACAACATAAACGAACACAAGGAAAATAACTTTCCTTTTATGGCCTAAAAATTCAGCAGAGCTTGTAGGAGACAATGGATTTTTGTTATACATTCACTTTTAACATGTTCTGTTTTTTACGAAACTCTTGAAAATGAAAATAAAAAAGTTGTGTTCCGATCTAAAAATTGAAGCGAAAATGTCATACATTAGAAATTAATATGTACTTTTACAGAGATTCGTTCAAAATTAAAATTAAACTGTCATTTTACTATCTAAGAACTTGAATGTGCAGCAGATAAAAAAAAGTTCTATATTGATATGTGAATCTATAGGAAAGCGTAAGAAAAGAAAATTAAATAAAGATTTCGTTGCACGACCTAATAACTAAATACAGACGAACAAACACAGAACTGGATTTCTATTACATAATTTTACTGACTAGTGCGGAAAAATCAAATTTGTTATATAATCTAATAGTTAACGTGTAAAGCATTAGGGTCTGTGTAGCTAGATGCTGCATAATTAGTGTACACAATACCTTTAACTAACGTAGTGGCAAACATGGGGCACTAACACCATGGTGCGGTCATTCTGACCTCTTAATTATAGGTGTGTGTAATGTTAACAATTTGAATCCCTTTTAAATTCTCTTTTTTGGATATGGCAGTCTTTAATACAATATAAATAAACATGAAAATACAAAACATTAACATTAAATAATTATTGATAAACTGGCATTCAGATATGTTTACTGCACATCTCATAAACTAATACATTTATATGTTTTTCATAAGCTAATAATGAAATTAATGCTTCGATGGATTATGTATTTCTTCTTGAAGAACTAATGGAACAAAAAATGTAACGTTTTTAAAGTGAAAAAAAAAAAACCCCTCATGAAAAATAAGAGCCCTCCACATCACAGTTTTTCACAACAGCACTTGCAGACCTAGGAACAGCACTGTACGCATATTGGTCTCTTGCAGATGTAGCAAACATGTGAAATCTTCCTTTTCTTGCTGGATGGGCAGATTCTGCGTGTTTTCCTATTCCTAGGACCTAGTTCTGCTTCCACTGGTTCTTCTGTTGGAGCATCGGGGTCTAAAATCCGGCGGGTCATTAGTCATAACTCCAGCGGAAGTCATGGGTTCTGAGCTCGCTTTTGCATATGTTTCAACACCAGGCTATGAGCCTGCTCTTTCAGGAAGATACCTCTGTCGACAGAAGCTTCATCTCATCCACTCTTCTGAAGAAAATATGCATTTACTGTGCTGATGTCCAATAAACGGTAGAATAAACACATCGGCCAACGCTAGTTCTTCGCCTGCAGGAGTATTTGGAACACTTTTTGCACAGTTAATCGATATCTTCTTTAGCAGTGTTCTAGTATGATATTATTTCTGGTTTCTGTGAAGTGAAATCCTCAGCGGGGCTATGATACATGGAAGAGACAAGAAGAATGGCTTTGTTTGTCTTTGGCACATGTGACAACAGAGTGGTGCCTTGCGTAAAACAGTACAAAGACGAACCAACTGGCCTATGCTTATTTGGTTGGAAGGATGCGGAATCTCTCTCTTATTCTTTTTTTATAGTTTCTACAAAAGTCACTCCTCTTTTCCTTAAATCTTCTACAGCCTGTATTGAGCTGAACCAATGTTACTTATAATCCGTCTTGATTGCAAAATTTATTTTTATTCATAGGACCAGTTTCGGTTCATTCAGAACAATCTTCAGATCTGATATTTCAGTTACAGGAGTAACCCGTCCAAATCCAGCAACTTTCACATGCTGCATCACATAAAACTCCAAATTTTCTCTCTGTTGTTCTGGCACTAATGCTGCTGAGTCAGGAGGTCGGTAAAAGGAGCCAATTATTAACCAAGCTCGGTTGTTGAGTGTAACCTCCACCCATGATAATTCACAGGAACTATCCACTTCTACTTCACTACAGGATAAACTACTACTAACAGCGACAAACACACCACCACCGGTTGCATGCAATCTATCCTTTCTAAACACCGTCTGTGCCTTTGTAAAAATTTCGGCAGAATTTATCTCTGGCTTCAGCCAGCTTTCTGTACCTATAACGATTTCAGCTTCGGTGCTTTCTATCAGCGCTTGAAGTTCTGGTACTTTACCAATGCAGCTTCAGTTTACAATTACAATACCGATTGCTGCTTGGTCCCCGCATGTCCTGACTTTGCCCCGCACCCTTTGAGGCTGTTGCCCTCTCTGTACTTGCCCGAGGCGTGGTGAATGGAAATTTCGTGATGATGTTATGGCGAGGAGTTCTAACAGTTCAGATGGGAGGTGCTTTGGCCCAGTTGTACTGATTCATGCCATAGAAGTAATTGCTTCTCCGTTGCTCACACATGGATCGCTACTTTCATCAAGAGTAATTTTCTGTCGGACTTTGTTCTGACAGTGTCACGCTCACTCACAATGGGTTCAGTTTCTTCAGGATTATCGTCACAGTCACTATCGCCTGATTCCCCCAACCATCTGTTCACAGTTGCCTCAAAGTTTCGGTTTGAAGTGTTCACACGTTGTCTGCTACTTGCATTAGCTCCTTTACCTGTAGAATAGCAAGGTTCTGCCACATCTCAAAAGCTGTGAAATGGAAAGTATCGAGAACATGTAAGGAAAGTAATTTGCAGAAAAAATTACACAAACAACGTAGTCCGGCCGAAATGATCGCGAGCGATTTTCAAAAGGACGTCACTCACATTATAGAAGCCCTGGAATAATACAACAGGCGTTGTCGGTCCACTCACAACTAAACTCGAAGATAACGAGCCGACGGCCACAGTAATGGGTAGGGAAGTGGTTAAATCACAATTGTTGGCAAAAGTGCGGTCAAATAGACAGCATCATGTTAGTTAAAGGTTAATTCATGTAAGGGCTGAACAGTTTTGTACTGCAGATACTGCTCTCACCATAGCTCTTTCTAACAATATTAGCAAAGCTTTTACGTATTTATCGACAGAACTGAACTACGTTATTTATTAACACTTTTTCATCTGAGCATACTCTCCGATAACGTATATTTCCGTGATAACTATACATTTCAGCAGACGCCAAGAATATGCATCAGTTGTGATATACTGCAGTATCAGTTTGACTTGACTGTACAGCACCGAGCGGCCCTGGTCATTCGGGTATTGTTTAGTATTGTCGGGCGCCTTCAGTCATATCTGCATGTAAACGAGTTTTAGTTCCGCGTTATGCCATTGGCAACTGTAAAATAAACAGGTAATATGTAGTTTGTAAATCCAGTGAATGTGCTCTAAGTTATAATAAAAATCACATTATAATCTTAAATTTTTAAAACTAATATGAATAAATAAACAAACTCACCAGTCAGCAAAGTTTGCATCTGTCTTTGACGGCAGCAGAAAACTGGTTGATAATATCTTCACAGTTCAGATAGTTATCAGTTAGGAGGTCGGCTGCGATGTGACGAATGGACAAGGCATTCAGTCTCTCCGCAGACAACTTGGAACGCAAGCATGATTTCAGTTTTTTTAAGGGCCGGAAAAGAGCGTTCTGCTGAACAATTTGTAAGTGCCATACATAGAAATATTCTGAGAGCAATGCCAACATTCGGAAACACGGACTGAAACCTCTCTTATCATAAAAATTTACTCATTTCAACTGGTATATCACTAATCTCACAAGATTTCAAAAGTTGCACGAAATGTACACATTAACTGGGAAAGGAAGGCTCTAAATCTGTGTCATACAACGCTTGGAGCTTTGCTGCACATTCAGCAATATCATCAGGTGAACTGTTCTTAGGGTTACTGAAAACTGTGGAGTAGTCCAACAGTGTTCTATACCTTTCCTTCCTCCTCACTAATTCGGCGTACAAGTTGTCGCGTACTGGGAGAAATGTTTCGACTCTAAATTTTTCCCTTCCAGTCAGAAAAACTTCTTCAGAATCCGCTTCTTTGACATCATGAAGTTTGCGTTTTAGTGACCTTTTATAGGTGCATTCATAGTCTATATCAGTCACAACCTCCATGGATTTATTTTCATAATAGTCGAACATGCCACGAACAGATGCAATAAATCCTACAAGTGATTCATTTAATTCATCCACTATTTTATTATCAATATTTACACTTTGCAATTTCAGATTTGCACTATTAAATCTCTGGTGTATGTCCTTCCAACTGTCATCATGAATACTGTTTCTAGTCTGCCGAGTTGATTCAATAAAGCTGAAGCTTCATTTCACACAAGTGGTTTTTCAAACGTATTATTGGTAATATGTGTGAGGGCATTGATAATGCCCTCCCAGTTTTCATATGGACTTACACACACTTCCTTTCTTGCTGTCCAACGTGTTTTTGATAAACTTTTTACCATTTTGCTTCCTGTTTTCATGAAAGAAAGAAGTTTATCCCAGTGCCGTGTAGAAGCAGAGAAAAAACTATAAAGGTTTCGCACTACACTGAAAAATGAACATGCTTCCTGACAACACCTTGCAGCACTAGTGCCGATCAAATTCAAAGTATATGCTGCACAAGACACACAAGGCACTTTCGAATTTCGTTCTTTTAATGCGTGCCTGCAAACCAGTGTAGGTTCCTGACATATTGCTTGCGTTGTCATATGACTGGTCTCTACAGTCAGTTATATCAATGGAATTTGTAGACAGGACTAGTACGGCATCAGCTAAGTTTTAGGAGTTGTGTCCTGGGTTTGGTAAAAACAAAAGGAAACGTTCAACAGGTTCACCATTCTAGTTCACATATCTTAATATGAAAGATAATTGAGCAATACGTGAAATGTTCACAGTAGAATCTAGCATTATAGAGATATATTTGGCCTGTTTTATATCACTTATGATAATTCTTTTTATTCGTTCAGAAAGAAACTCTATTATTTCATCACAGATTGTTGAAGGAAGATAACTTGTATGTCCCTGCCCTGGATTTCCATATCGTTCAATGTGCTCTGCGAGAAAAGGATCAGACTCGGCTATAAGTTCAAGAGACATCATAAACTGACCATTATGTAATGAATGGAATCTTTCAACGTGTCCACGTAGGGGAAGTCCACGACTTGTGAGCTTCTTCAACACTGCAAACACCCTTTTCAACACACTGCGCCAGTACATTTTTTCTGTCTCAACATACGATTCGAAATGGTTATCTATTGTTCCAAGTGACTTTTTTCTTGTGAAGAGTGATAACAAAGAATTTTTGTGTTCAAGTGAATTCTTATGATGAGATAAAATATTAGAAATATTTTTCCAATCTGCAGTACCATTAGTAGCAGTTGCGGCATTACCTCCGAACAATTTACATGGTGCACAAAAAACAGCACCGGTGCTACAGGAGTATACTACAAAATCACTCAAAGTTGATTCACCATTTAAAAGTCTAAGGTAAAACACATTTTTGTTCAAATATCTGGTTTTATCGCCTACTGATCTTGAATTAGATAGATCATCGTTACAATTTTGATTAATGCCACATAGTAAGAGAATGTCGATTCATTGACACATCATTCTGCAGGACCATCACTAACGAGGTTACAATTTTCTTTTCTTCATTTTTAACTTTTGTTTCGTCTGTATTTACTTTTCTTACAAAAGCTGCAGTGCCAGAAATATCATCCGTGCTACTTGAACTGGAAGTCGAAATAGCAACATTTTTTGCGAAAAATTTATCTACTCTGCCAAGTGTTTTTTAACATTGGCTTCTCGTTCTCAACTTTCCTATGACAATTTCTGAAATGCCACCCCACTTAATTTTGCACATTTGCTTTTTTCACTGTTATTCATGTTAAGGCACTTACAAAATTATCAACCAACAATCAAAACAAATGAAAAAAATTGTAAAAGGAAAGAAAGGAAGACTGTATCCAAATTCAGTCATACTACACCACACATGAGCACAAAGCATTTTACTTTAAACACGGCACACAAGTACAAAGATTTTTCCCTTAAACATGGAGCGATGAACTGCCAACTCGGATTACTCGACATAATTGTGCTATGAAAGAACGACAATGCAGAATAATTTAATTTCATTGTCACCTGTTTCCCTGCAGTCAGGGGACAGTAGAAGCACACCTGCTGGCTGGAATTCGTCTCGTAAAGAAAACAGGGCAGTCCTTTTTTTGGCTTCTGTTTCCCGTGTTGCCGGAATTTTAGCTGGGATGCAAATATGTTCTGAATATTCCTGACACTGTGTTTCTAATTTAAGAAACAAATAATTTTTGCAATTTCTTGCAGTGAGGTGTGCTGGATCGACTTATTCTTATAACATTTTAGTGGTTTCTGTGGGCAGCGAAGACCGACTACAAAGTTTAATTAGTCTTGTTGGCAGTAGTAGTAGTAGTTTATTCATCCAGAGACAATTTACATTGCATGGATTTCGTCAAAAAAAAAAAAAAAAAAAATAAAATAAAATATATATATATATATATATATATATATATATATATATATACACACACACACACACACACACACACACACATATAGGGTGAACAATACTATACAAAATACAGATGTGCATAGTAGACTACATAACATCAGACCACATCGAAATAGCATGTGCAACTTTGATTATTTACATTGATGTATGGGAAAGACTTTACATGGAATACACAGTTGATATTTAGATATAACACATACAATTCTAGCACTTTTGTACATATTATTTATTTAGATCATAGCAACAGTCAGATAAAAATTACTATTGGCACAGAGTACATAAATATAATTGTTTAGTATGAAGCTATTCCAGGTATTCTTTTACACTATAATAGCAGTTGGTCATTAAAAATTTGAATACTGCTTCTTTAAATGAAGACAATTTTTTTATTTCTTTTATCTTTACCGGTAGTTTGTTATACAATCTGCTTCCTTGTATGTTTGTTTGTTTCTGCGCCAAAGCCTTGTTAACTCTTTTTATATGAATGTCATTGCACTTTCTTGTGTTGTAAGTATGTAGATCCGAGTTGGATTGGAAATTGTTAATATTTCGTTTTACATTAATTACGCTTTTCTGTATATAGAGGCACGGTAGGGGTAGAATATTCAGCTGTTTAAATAATTGCTTTGAAGGAGTTAGCCTTGAGCTGTTGGTAATTATTCTAACAGCTCGTTTTTGTAGAGTGAAGATGGTTTTGAGATTTTTCTTACTATGACCCCAGAAGATGAGGCCACAGGTAATAGCAGAATGTATATAAGCAAAGTAAACAGCTCTGCTACATTCCCTACTACATACAAAGCTAATAACGCGTAAAGCAAAGCAAGCAGAGCTTAACTTATGCGAGAGATACTGGATATGGGATTTCCAGTCTAAATTTTCATCTATATGTACACCTAAGAATTTTGTGGTAGCAACTCTCACAATTTCTTTATTTTGTATTCTGAGATCTAGATCAGAGTATGACTTTGCTTTCCTGTAATGGATATAATTAGTTTTAGAGATATTTATGGTTAATTTGTTCACTTCAAACCAATTTTGCAAATATTCTATAGCTCTGGTTGCAGATGTTGGCAATACGCGGTTTATGTCAGTTACTACAATGTTTGTGTCATCCGCAAACAGGGTTATATGAGTACCATTTACTGGAATCTTGATATCATTTATGTATAGAAGAAATAGGAGAGGTCCTAGAACACTCCCCTGCGGTACCCCTATTGGCACAGTCTGAATATCCGATCTGTAAACAATACTTTGGTTTTTACTGTTTGCTGTTGCAATTTCTACTACCTGTTTCCTATTATGGAGATATGACTGAAACCACTTTTTAGCTACTCCTCGTATACCGACATATTCTAATTTGTCTAGCAGGGTATCATGTTGGACAGTATCGAATGCCTTTGAGAGGTCCAAATTTATTCCTATTGTACTGTTGTTCTTATCTAGCCCTGTTACAATATTTTCAGTGAATTGGGTGATGGCTGACTCTGTACTCATTCCTTTGCGAAAGCCGTGTTGGTTTACAGACAATAGATTGAATTTCTCGAGGTAATTTGTAATTCCGTTTTTCATGACTGTCTCTATTACTTTTGAAAATACTGATAATAAAGCTATTGGTCTATAGTTTCCCACTTCATGTATATTGCCCTTTTTATACAATGGTTTTACTTTTGCAATTTTTAATCGTTGAGGAAAGACACCTTCTGAAAATGATATGTTTATGATGTGTGAGAGTGGGTCTGATATGACACTAGCACATCTCATCATGACTGAGCAAGGTATCTCGTCAATCACTGAGGACATTTTATTATTCATTGTTTTTATTATTCGATTAACTTCCAATTTGTTTGTGGGAGGTAGCAATAATGAATTAACACTTTGTTCTTCTGGGATTGATGTTCTACTAATCTTAGAACAATGTTTACTCAGATTGATTGGACTATTTATGAAGTAGTCATTAATGTAATTTGCTAAAGTACGATTTCTGACTAGCACACCTTGATCATCTTTTAAAACAAAGTCATCTGGATTTCTAACATTTTTGCTTGGGCCTATTTATTTTTTTACTACATTCCATAATGCTTTTGATTTGTTTGCTGACCCAGCAATTACACTGTCATTGTGCATTGTCTTGGCTTTTTTGAAGTGGTGTGTTGTCATTTGTGTGAACACTGCTGTTATGTCTACTCACAAATGCACCTTTTGTTCCAACATAAAATAAAAATAACCTTTCCACGAAGAAAAAAAAAGCTTAGTTAAGAAGTTTAATATAAAATTTGCAATGCCACCTACTACTCTATTGCACAGAGTGGGAATTTTGATATCGCGCACGCAGCAGCACAATATATGAGACAAAAAAAATATTTTTTTCTTTTTCTTTCTTTAAAAAAAAAGTAATTAAGTAAATAAATAATTAAAACTTTTAAACTGTTGTTAAGGGTATTTCACACATTATTAGATATTCTGCTGATGTTCTTTTTGTATAAATATGTGTTTAAAAATGTGAAACATTCCCAGTATCAACATGTTCTGTTAAAAGTGTGTCATTCAGTCAAAGCTCAGATATTGAAGACCACAGAGCTTTCACATTAATTACAGTAATGGAGGATAGACTTGATACTTCTCCACAATTTCTACAAGAAATTTAAGTAGAGTTGAGGCCCACACATGTTGCAGTATTTAAGAAACTACTGATTAGTTTACCCCAGATTTTCAGGGGTCCCATTATTGTCATGGGGAAAATATGTTAGGGTTAAGTAGAAGCCAACAACATTCTCGGAATAATATCGTTTCAAACATCATATTGTAGATTGCCTCCTGACAACTTACTTCAAAGTATTTTGAACAAGCACGAAGATCATACCAGACAGAAATCCATTAAATTTCCATTCAGTCACTAAACTATGTATGTTTCCAAGCCTGTATTGTTGAATTTCGTTCTTAACGCTTATTTAAACTAGCAAATTGTTTAACAATATTAATAAATTTTTATCATTTGTAAGCGCAATTATTTTACAACGTAAAAGGTTAAAATGAGTACAGAGCAAAAAAGGCCGCCTCCCCTTAAGGTGCCGCTCCTAGGCTCATGTAGTGGACCTATATGTGAATCTGCCACTGGATAAGCCTCATTAATAGGTTGCAGGGAACATCAGCATACTGCTACAATAATTTGCTGTTGAACATCTGTGAGCAGTAAAATCCTAACTACACAGTTCACAGTTCTTACAGAATAATACGGCATGTGTGACACTATTTCTCAAATAAATTGAACAGATCTTGTCATTAATTGTTCTAACACATGGCCTATTTATGTTACACTTATTCCACTGTTAGGATGATGCTTTGCTGTTGATTTAACCTGTACATAATTCCTGTCTGAAAATCAGTCGTGGACTGATTGGGGACCAAAAATTGGTCCTTTATATATCATCACAATAATAGGCACTGAAACTATACATTATTTGATGTTTAGGTTATAGAACTTACAATTAAAACATATCTCATTCAATTAACTGTATACATTGAAAAATTCCTCCTTTTTAAACAGTTCTTTCTACCACAAACATTAGGCTGAATTATTTGTTTGAATAATGAAATAAATAGATATACAAACAGTACTTTTGACAAATCTGATAATTAGTTTGCAAATAAATTAAGGGCTGGCTTTGCTCATATGTTTTTGAATACAGCCAGATAAATACCTTAAGAATCCTAGTAGTTCTTCTTCCAAATGTTTATAATTAGTACAGAATTTATATTTGTTTATAAGTCAACAATAGAATCAAAGTCATGAAACAATTACTGATTTCACCCTATAAGAAAAGTATTAACTAGGAATGGTCAAAATAAATTAGCAAATTAATTACACACACAAACAAAGCACAAAATTAGACCTGGTGCTATATTCCTTAAGACTGAGGGCCAACCTTTCTCTTTTATGGAAATGCAGATTATACTCATGCATGTTAATGGTAATTAGGCAAAAATGAAAATAAAATGAATTGAAGGAGGCAGATGGCAAAACAAGAGAGGAAGCAAAGAGATCCCAGTTTGCTTTGTCACAGACTCACATGGTAATTCTGCACTGCTAAAAACACATTCACATACTAGACACTCTTCCACACACTCATCACTGATTGGCTGTCATTTTATGGCCTTATCTCTATAGTGGTGCATTTCTGAGTAACCAGTAGTTACCTGGAAAATTTTGTTCAATTTGACATCTTCTATCTTGCTGTTACTATATTATATATGGATTTATCATATCCTTAGTTGAATGTGGCACCATTTGTGCTCGTTGGCTGTTGTTTTATAACCATAGCTTCACAGTGGTGTGTTTCTGACCCAAAGTTATTTGGGAAATTTTGCTGATTCATCATCCCATACTCTCTTATGACCTTATTATCAAATTGTTTTTCTCCACTCTGTATATAGATTTAAATCACTGTGTTGAGAATACAATGAACTGCTAAATGCATACTTTAATACAAACTCACTTTACATGTGTTCTACATATTAAAAACAGTTGTATTCTTCAGAATGTTTATCTTTTACTCTCAAATCCAGACATCATATGTTACATAAGGATCTTGTAGCATGGTCCTTTAGCAAGATACTAGTTTCGTATTCAGACTGCTATATGTTGAAGTGCTTTCCCATTTTGTAAACATTTCATTTCATCTGAATATGCGACTACCATAAATTTTCAACTGGCATGCATTCAAAATTATAGCATACATACCACTAAGAATTCCATGTAAGTGGCTACAATCTCATTACATTTTTCTCAGACACTGCAAATGTCCTGTGTGCTCTAGTAGTCATATGACACAGACTGGCAAATTCGCACGTAAAACATCAGCACAGGAGCAGTGATGGGCCTCCTTTCATATCTAGCAAACTATGTATATAAAACGAAAGTTGTTGGAAATAGCTGAAATGATTGTGTATATAAACACAATCCACAACCATGTTCTGAGGAAACAACTAACACAACGTTAGATCAGAAGTTGTGCACAGTCATACAGTGAATAAAAAATGACAGCTGCAGGTGTCATTAAAACATTTAAATAATTCATCACAGCTGTGAACCAGCTTCAATGAAGATGATTAACATGATGTATACTGGTGATGCTGGAAGTGGGTTGGTTGTGAGTGCTTGTGAAAACAGAATGTCATTATTGTCAATATGGTCAGTCCAGCAGTGCAAGTTACAATCTATGAAAAAGCCCACAATGGCTCTGTAGGCTGTTGTTTTTATGATATAACTTGCTAAGTGTCTTACACAAAGTGACTTGCAGATACTGAGGCTATTCAACTAAAAAGAATAGTTGCTTTAAACCAACTTCTGATGAGGAGTTGCACAAATAATTTTGGATTAGTCCTAGGAATTATGCAGTGAAGATTATTGATAATGTGTTGGTCTCCCACATTCATCCTGGGAACAAGCTGCTGTACACATTTGTAAGTACACACCATTATTTGGGTTTTGGAGGTGATATTGCTTGATCATGTTCATCCGTTGTCTGTTCATTATTGTGAAGGCATCATCTAATCTCTCTCTCAGGCACTCAGGAAAGACACAGTTATCGAATATAGACATGTATTGTCTGCATATTTAATTATTTAACAACTGGTGATGGAGAAGTTACGACACCAGCAGGATATATGGCATGCAATATTAAGGTGAGGACAATCCAAGCCTTGTGAGACTTCTCGTAGAGCCAACATCTCATTGTTCAACCAAATATATGCTCATCATACGTAAAGCAGCCTGCACATATGAAGGTAAATAAATAAGTAAAGGCAATTTTTCTGTGCACAGGTTGACAGTACTGACTCAACTATGACATGCCTTAACTTCATTTTATTCTTCAGCATTGGCTGTGTTTAAATCAATGAATAATTTTATTTGTAGTCATTTTAGAGAATTTTATTATCATTTTCCCATTGTCTGTATCACTGAGGAAGAAATGAGGGAAATGATTAATTTTCTGTACTCTGAAGAAACTAAAGCTGCAGAGATTATTCATAAAGTGTAGCTACAGCAAGGTGATAGCTGTCTTAGTGAACAATTTATAAGAGAATAAATCACTTTAAAATGAATGTGTATCTTTTTCCAATGAAGAGTGTTCAGGTACGCCATCCACTTCAAACAGAGTCAGGAACATTAAGTGAACTAATCAAATGATTTATAATGATTCTAATGCCAGAACTGATTATCCTGTGCTTGAGTTGAACATTCGTCCCAGTTCAGCTGAATTAACACAACACTGCCCATGAATCTTTAAATATCATGAAGTTTATACTTGGAGTACCATGTCAACTGACGGACAAACACAAATGGATATGTTTGGAAGTGTTGGAGTCATATTTCAGGCATTTTGAAGAGGAAGGAGAAAACTTTCTCAGTCACATGGTGACCATGCACGAAACATGGGTCCATCACTACGAACCATAGAGTAAATGGTGCAGCATGGCTGGAAAACATCCATCTTTGCCTACAGCAAAAAGTTTAAAAGCCAAGCATTTGCTGGAAAGCTGAAGATAACAGTTTTTTGGTATACATGAGGGTAAAATGCTGATTCATTACGCTTCTTAAGACACACAGTGAATAGTGGCATATACTGTAAGCTATTGCACAATCTGAAACTCAAAATCAAAATGGAAAGAGAAGCTTTCAAAAGATGTGATTTTACTTCACGATAATGTCTTCTGCTATTCATCTGAAAAAACAGGCCAGTGCATTAAAAATCTTGGTTTTTAGTTGCTGGAGCACCCACCCTACAGTTATGACCTCGCTCCAAGTGATTTTCGTATTTTTGGTTTGATGAAAGAACACCTGCACAAATCCAAGTTTTGTCAGGTGATGAGGTTGTAGACACAGTGTGAGAGCAAGTGCACACAAAGCCATAAAGCTTCTTCCAGGAGATAATTAAGAAGATTGTCAAGACATACACTAAATGAATAGTGGTCTAGGGAGATTATGTAGAGAAACAATATCAGTTGTAATTTGTTTTCCGAATAAGAAGTTTCATTTTAAAGAACTGAGTTTACTTTTTGTTTTCCTCTCATATGTGTGAAGCCAGTATTTGACATAGAAATAGTGCATTATCACATGCAGCTTATACACCACAGCAGAATGCACTAAAAGAACAAGGCCAAGATATTAGTCATTAACACTGAACAATTACTACAAATCCCCCTGTCTTTCTGAAGCTATTTTGAGCATTAAGCATGAAGGAAATTTTTATAAATACAATTCTCTCCAGAGTTTTGACAATTTAGGAGATTAGATAAATTGGCCTATAAAACATGCTCATTCTGGGCTCTGCTGTGATATAATCACAGTTATCTGTGATTTCAGCTCATTGAGAGAGGTTCTGTAGCCTTACTTACTTTAGAATGCATAGAAAATATTGTAATGCTTCTGATGACAAGTGTGTGAGGATCACATTGCAAATATTGTCAGCTCTGGGTGTTATGTTAGAGTCTGGTTTGATTGCTACTTGAAAATCTGTGAAATTTCTTGCAGGGTAACAGATGGAGGGGCGTCTGCAGTCTTCTATCAAGCTTGTGACTATATTTTCAGTGTTGTGAGTATACTTCCTGTGTATTTTTGTAGAATTTCCATGTGATTCATTATCATCTTGTGGAGTCAGGTGTACTGCCAGTGGTCTGCATCTTTCCAACACAATATTTCAGTGTCATAACTCGACATCTTCATCTTCATCTTCATCTGTGACTGGTTGACAAGTTGATTTTGGCACACCATATTTATGCCTGGTTGGTGTCTGGTGTTCGCTATACTGTCCGAATCCACTGTGGCCATTTCTGGTGGTGCTATTTATCTCTAGGCATTTTGCCTTCCATCTGTGCCTGTTTCTGCTGTTCTCTCCAGTGATGGCTGTGCCAAGGTGTTCTGTACTAGGTCCATGCCTGCCAGCAAGTTCCCAGCACTCTCGACACACTGCAGACATTTCCTATGCTGTTGGAACTGCTCCGGCTTTATATCATGCCCCTGTCATTCTCCTGGCTTCGTGAGTTTGCTACACCCCTACAAGGTGTGCTAACTGCTGAATCAGGCTGCTGTGGACCGAGCGAGGTGGCGCAGTGCATAGACACTGGACTCACATTTGGGAGGATGACGGTTCAATCCCGCGTCTGGCCATCCTGATTTAGGTTTTCCGTGACTTCCCTAAATCACTCCAGGCAAATGCCAGGATGGTTCCTTTCAAAGGGCATGGTCAAGTTCCTTCCCCGTCCTTCCCTAATCCGATGAGACCAATGACCTTGCTGTCTGGTATCCTCCCCCAAACAACCCAACCCCCAGGCTGCTGTGGGAATTGTATATTCTGCCCATGCATGCTGCGGCAATCTCTTGTGGCGGTGGCTGCTTTCTGGAGTTCTTTACCATGTCTGCTCCTAGGATATGTGGTGTCTGAGGTTTTGGGTGATTGGTGTTGTTCCCTCTCCTGTCCATGAGCACTACAGTTGTCTCCTGAGGAGCTCATTGTGACCTGGTGCTCCATAAGAGATTCAGACTTGTTAATTACCCCCTTGTTGTCTGATATTCATTATTGACGAGGAGAAGTTTTTCCATTGTTTCTTTAGTAATTCTACAGCTGGATTCCATGCAGAACTGATCTGATATCATGTTTTCTGGTTGATCAAGGTTCTCTATCATCTTTATTTCAGTAGAGCCAGTAACCACACTATCCCAAAATCTGGGAGTTTCAGCCATGATTCTGGTATTATCATAATGCATGACATGTTCAAGTTCCAGATAATGTTCTGCTACTACTGATTTAGTGGCCTGTCATAGCCTGGTGTGTCTGTTCTTTACATCTTATTTCAACTATTCTGATGATCTGACTGATGTATGACATATCAATTCACTTGGAATATGGCATGGATCAAGTTTCCTTAACCTCAGATCATCTTTGACTGTTCCAAGGAGTGCCCTGATCTTGTTTGGTGGAGATAACACACTTCTGATTTAGGTTTTGCATATAATAGAAAGGCTACTCTCCTGGCCCCTTCTTCCTGTTCTTGTGCCCTTATATCATGTCATCTGGTGGCATGTAGCGCCTTGCAACTGTCCCTGTTTGGGCACCTGTTGTCTGTAAATAATTGCTGTACATGTTCTGACTCTGCTGCCAAACTGTCTGAGTCAGACAGTGTCTTCACTCAGTGTACAGTGTTCGTAGTACCCATTCTTCTGTGCTGGATGATGGCAGCTGTCAGCCTGTAGATGTAAATTGGTGTGTATTGGTTTCTGTCTTCCTTTTTACCAGGACATCAACAAATGGATGCTGAGCATCATTCTCTAGTTCCATTGCAAACTTAATATTGGGGTGTCTCATGATAGATGGTCAAGGAACTTGTCCAGTCTTTTCCGACATGTGGCCAATTGATGAATGTGTCATCAACATAACTGAAGAAACAGGTTGGCTGGTAGGCAGCAGTTGTAAGTGCCTCATCCTTGAATGTCTCCATAAACAGATTTGCCACTACTGGAAATAAGGGGCTACCAGCCAACCTGTCTCTTCAGTTACATTGATGACACATTCATCAATTGGCCACATGGTCAGAAAAGACTGGACAAGTTCCTTGACCATCTACCTGAAGACTTCCGCTCTCAGATGTCATGTTAAAAAGGAAGACAGGCGTCACATTAGGCCATAGTGTGTATAGGAAACCAACACACAGCAACTTATATCACAGGCAGACAGCTGCCATCATCCAGGGCAGAAGAATGGGTACTAAGAACACTGTACACTGAGTCAAGACACTGTCTGACTCAGACAGCTTGGCAGTAGAGTCAGAATATGTACAACAAGTATTTACAGACAACAGGTACCCAAATAGGGATATCTGAAAAGTGCTACATGACCTGTTGTAATGGGAAAAGAACAAGAAGAAGAGATGAGGAGAGTAGACTTTCTACCATATGCAGAGCCTGTATCGGCAAAGATCAGCAGGATCTTGAAAAAACACAAAATCAGAAATGTTTTCTCTCCACCAACCAAAATCAGGGCATTCCTTGGAACAGTCAAGGATTATCAGGGGTTAATGAAATCTGATATCTGCCACATACCATGTGAAATGATATGTCATATCGGTCATATCACCAGAACAGTTGAAATAAGATGTAAAGAACACCAAAGGCATACCAGGTTATCACAGGCCAATATATCAGCAGTAGCAGAACGTTGTCTGGAACTTGAACATGTCATGCATTATGATAAAATCAGGATCCTGGCTCAGACTCCCAGCTTTTGGGATAGTGTGATCACTGAATCTATCGAAATCAAGGTGACAGAGAACCTGATCAACCGGGAAGCAGGATATCATGTCAATACAACATGAAATCCGGGTATGAATTACTAAAGAAACAACAGTAAAATGTTCCCTTCTTTGGTTACGAAACTCAGACAACAAGGGATGTAATTAACATGTTTGAATCTCTTATGGAGCTCAGGCACCACACATCCTAAGAGCAAACATGGTGCAGAACTCTAGAAGGAGGCCACTGCTGGAACAGATTGTTGCAGCATGAGTGGACAAAATGTGCAATTCCCACAGCAGCCTGATTTGGCATCCAGCCCACCCTGTAGGGATGTTCTGAACCCGCAAGGCCAGGAGAATGACAGGGGCATGATAGAAAGCCAGAGCAGTCATCAATAGCCTAAGGAAGATCTGCAGCATGTCAACGGTCCTTAAGAAACGTCTGCAGTATGTCAATAGTGCTGGGAACATGCCTGGTGGGCACAGACCTAGTTCAGAATGCCTTGGCATGGCAGTCATTGGGGAAAACAGTGGAAATGGGTGTGTACAGAAGGCAGAATGCCTAGAGATAAATAGCACCTCCAGAAATGGCCACAGAGGGTGCAGACAGTGTAGGGAACACCAGACACCACCCAGGCATGGATATGGGACATGGTCAGCTTTTTGAACAGTCGCAGGAAACACATGATGAAGATACCTAGTTATGATGTTGGAAAATTGTGTTGGGAAGAGGCAGACCACTGGCAGTACACCTGATTCCATGAGATGGCAGTGTGCTTCCTGTTTCTAAGTGTCTTAAATTTCCACCATATGTCCATCGTGATGCCACAGCTTCTTAGTAAAGCATAGCATGCCTCCCAAGGATCTCTTTTCATTATAGGTCTATTTAAAACAATACCCAAAAATATTTTGGGCTCCACCACATTTATGCTGCTTATAGCAGGGGTGATGAACAGTTTTCCATGGAACTGTTGTAGAAGCTACTCTCTCCAGTGCATCCATGAACTAATCACATGCCATATACCAAATGGGGAGGGGAGAGAAATAAGCCATTATCCCTGTTACCCATGTTGAATAACATTCCCAGTCAGCTTTCTCACAAATTAATTTGCTGCGCCCAGCTGTCTGCTGCTGAAGAGGACTTTACCATCATAATGATCAAGTGATATGATTTCAATTCAGCCTTTCCAGGCTTCTCAATAGTGTATCACAGTAGATGTAAAGAACAGCTAAGTTTATTCAATAAGATGAAGGTAACATCATGATGAGAAGTTCATTTAACAAAGCTTTTTGTCTTCCTTTGTTCACAGAATAGCTGTGTAATTTTCAGCTGTTGCCTGGCAATCTGATTCTACTGCATGAGCATGAAGATAGCTAGAAATTAAGTAAAGTGGCTGAATCTATTAGAAAAGTTTCTGTACTATGAAAAGGATAGTTGTTAGTCATCATATAGGGGGGTTGCTGAGTTGAAAATAAGCATAACAAAAGGACTGTCAGAAAGTGAGTTTTCGGCCAACAAGACCTTCATCAAGAATAGGCAACAAACACATACACACAAAAACACACACACACACACACACACACACACACACACACACACACACACACACACACTCAAATGCAACTCACTCACACATGACCACACTCTGGCTGCTGAGAGCAGACTGTGAGCAGCAACCGCACATGATAGGAGAGGTAACTAGGTGTTGGGGATAAGGAGGATGCTGGGGTAGGGAGGGGGAATAGCAGGGTAGGGGAGGGGGGCAGTAAAGTGCTGCTTGTGGGGGCATACAGGGACAAGGTGGAGAGAGGTAGGGCAGCTAGGTGCAGTCAGAAGGTTAGACAGAGGGCAGCGGGAGGAGAGAAGTATAAAGACTGTGGGTGATTTGGTGGGTCAGATGGCTGTTTAGTACTCAAATGGGAACAGGGAAGGAGCTACATAGGTAAGGACAATGGCTAACGAAGGATGAGGCCAGGAGGGTTATGACAATGTAGGGTATATTTCAGGGAGAGTTCTCACCTGTGCAGTTAAGAAAAACTGGTATTGGTGGGAAGGATCAAGATGGCACAAGCTGTGAAGCAGTCATTGAAATGAAGAACGTCTTCTTGGGCGATGTGCTCAGCAATGGTGTGGTCCAGCTGTTTCTTGGCCGCAGTTTGTCAGTGGCCCTTCATGTGGACAGACAACTTGTTGGTTGTCATGCCCACATAGAATGCAGCACAGTGGCTGCAGCTTAGTTTGTAGATCACATGACTGGTTTCACAGGTAGCTCTGCCTTTGATGGGATAGGTGATGCTTGTGACCGGACTGGAGTAGGTGATGGTGAGAGGATGTATGCAACAGGTCTTGCATCTAGGTCTATTAGAGGTATATGAGCCATGAGGTGAGGAGCTGGGAGCAGGGGTTGTGTAGGGATGGATGAGGATACTGCGTAGGTTTGGTGGCTGGTAGAATACTACTGAGGAGGGATGGGAAGGATAGTGGGTTGGACATCCCTGATTTCAGGGCATGATGATAGGTAGTGGAAACCCTGGCTGAGAATGATTCCATTGCTCTAGTCCTGGGTGGTACTGAGTCACGAGGGGAATGCTCCTCTGTGGCTGGATGACTGGAGAGATAAGGCAAGGGAGATCTGTGTGGGAGGATAATTATGGTCTGTTAAGGTCTCAGTGAGACCCTTGGTATATTTAAAGAAAGGACTGCTTGTCACTATAGCTGTGACAGCCACATGTGGCTAGACTGCGTGGAAGGGACTTCTTGGTATGGAATGTCGAAGTGGAGGTATTCCTTGTGGTTGGTAGGTTTGATATGGACAGAGGTACTGATGTAACCATTTTCCAGGTGGAGTTCAACATCAGGGAAGGTGGCTTGTTGGGTTAAGAAGGAAGTAGGTGTTAATGTTCTGGAGGAATGTGGCTAGGGTGTCCTAAACCTCAATTCAAGTCACAAAGAATGTCATCAATGAATCTGAACCATGTGAGGGGTTTGGGATTCTGGGTGTTTGGGAAGGATTCCTGTAGATGGCCCATGAATAGGCTGGCATAGGATGGTGCCATGCAGATGCCCATAGCCATACCCTGGATCTGTTTGTAGGTAATGCCGTCAAAGAGAATATAGTTGGTCATAGGATGATATAGTTGGTCATGGTGACTAGGAAGGATGTTGTTGGTTTGGAGTCCACTAAGCATTGGGAAAGTTAGTGTTCAATAGTAGTAAGGCCTTGTGCATTAGGGACGTTAGTGTAAAGGGAGGCAGCATCAGTAGAGATGAGCAGGGCACCGTGTGGTAAAGGTACAACAACTATGGAGTGTCCATGGAGGAAATGGTTGATATCTTTTATATAGGAGGGTAGCTTGTGGGTAATAGGCTGGTGTTGGTCTATGAGCACAAAGATTCTCTCAGTGGAGACACAATACTGGCTACAATGGGGTGTCCTGTGTGGTTGGGTTTATAGACTTTAGGAAGCATGCAGAAGGTAGGAGTGCGGGAAATGGTAGGGGTGAGGAGCAGATGGACTCTGGGAAGAGATTCAGGGATGGGCCAAAGGATCTGAAGATAGACTGGAGATCCTGCTGTATTTATGGAATGGAGCCATTGTGGCAGGGTCTGCAGGTGGATGAATCTGACAGCTGACAGAGTCCTTCTGCCAGGTATCCTTGCAGATCAAAACAACAAAGGTGGAACTTTGTCAGAATGTAGTTTTATAAGGACATGATCAATTTTTAGGTGTTGGATTGAAGTTCTTTCTGTGATAGTAAGGCGAGGTTTGAGGTTAAGAGATTCTTAATAGTTAACAGGGGGTGATTTGAGGGCAGTGGGGGTGGATCACAATTGGATGGAGGAGTGAACTGAGTCAGCCAGGATTCAACATTGGCCTTTGGCTGAGTCTGACTGGCAGGGTTGGTGGCAAAAAGTGTTTCCACTGTAGGAATCGGGAGAAGGAAGAAGATCTTTAAAAAGTCCTGCACGATTGAATTTGGAAGTGGAGCAAAAGGTGAGGCCTTTGGAGGCAACTGATGCTTCTGTGCAGCTAAGGTGTTTAGAGGAAAGGTTCGTGACTGTGTTTTGTAGTCTGTTAAGATTCTGAATTTGGTATGGTGGTGGGATAGTGTTTTTTATAGTGGGTAAATGTAGTAAGTCAGCAAGACAGGGTTTGTCAGCTAAGGGGGAGGTTTGGAGATTGTTGTAGATGTGGTGGATAGTGGTAGTCCAAGGTGGGAGTAGCAAGTGAACAAATGGAGATTTTTTTGAGGTGGTGTTGTGCATGTTTCTGTAGTTCCTGGAGAGCAAAAGTTTCAATGTGTGAAGTTTGGGCCTCATTGATATGGTTTTGCAGGATTATGTTGGTGCGTGTTAAGGATTGGTGGAATCTGAAGAGATGGAAGTCATTGTGGAAGGAAGGGTGGCAGCTGGAGATCGGTAATTTGATGGTAAGGCCATCTGGGGGGATTCCACAAGCCAAGTAACAATGCAGGAACAGTATGGGGACTGGGTTCTGGCTGGGGATAAGGAAACCTTTCTGTGTTAGCGCAAATAGAAGGAGTAAGGCTCCATGGTAGTGGATAAAAATGTATAAAAATACGTAAATAATGTAGATTTATGTGCAAAAATATTTGCAAAAATACACCCAAAGACATGGGAAAAATTACGATAAGGATGAAATGGATAAGGTACAGGGAAACAAAATGATATCTGAGTGAGTAGGCAGATAGTAAAACACAACAACCAACTGACATTGGTGTGAAGACACAATGATGTCAAATGAAAAATAAATAAAGAGATTTTAATGTGGTTTGTAGGTCTGTGGGTGGATAAGTGTGAAGAAGTGGGACAGCAGATGTGACTAGATTAGGTGAAGTTAGTAACTGTGAACTGGAATAGAGAGGAGAAGGAGTGGGGGTGTGGAGGAATTGGTGATGATGTATGAGTTTGTGTGACACAGGAAAGGTACAGGAAATAACACGTGAAAATATGTGAGAGTGATGCAGGAAGTGTGATCAATTAGAAGGTCAAGGATTAATGATATCAGCAGGAGTAATGTGGACATGAGATGCTGCACCATCAGTTGGTGTGGTCTTGCAGCCATCTGTTGCACTTGGCTGAGACAGTTGATACAGTGTGGCTCATACATACAGCGTGCAGTGCTGTTTGTAAGGCAGCATGTAGAACACAGAAAAGAAGAGAAAGAAGAATGTACCCTGAGTGCAGTAATGCATCAGAAAATAGCAACATAGGAGAACAGTACTGGGTTACAGGATGGAGGAAAAGCAGTCAGGCAAAACCAAACAATGGAAAATCCAGGGTGGAATGTAACTATATTATGAAAAGGATAGTTGCTATTCACTATGCAGTGGAGATGCTGAGTCACAGTTAGGCACAAAAAAAAGACTGTTAGAAAGTGAGTTTTAGGCCAACAAGACCTCCGTCTAAAATAGAAAACACACACACAAACACACACACACACAAGCAAATACAACTCTCCCACACACATGATCACAGCGAGCAGTGGTGCATGAGGGGCGAGGCAACTGAATGGTGGGGGGTAAGGAGGAGGCTTGGGCAGGAGGGAGGGGGGGGGGAGATAGCAAGGTAGGGGTGGAGGACAGTAAAGTGCTGCTTGTGGGAACATACAGGGATGATGTGAAGAGAGGGTGGTGCAGCTAGGTGGAGTTAGGAATTTAGGCAGATGGTGGAAGGTGGGGGGGGGGGGGGGATAATGGAAAAGAAGAGAAGTAAATGATGGGGGAGGGGGGGGGCATGGTATTGTGGAAAAGGAGAGAAGTAAAAAGACTGAGGGTGCACTGGTGGAACAGAGGGCTGTGTAGTGCTGGAATGGGAACAGAAAAGGGGCTAGATAGGTAAGGACAATAACTAATTTAGATTGAGGCCAGGAGGGTTACAGATAAGTAGGATACATTGCAAGGAGAGTTCCCACCTGTGCAATTCAGAAAGGCTAGTGTTGGCATTCAGCTGTCCACTGAACGTACACAATATCCTCATCCATTCCCACACATACCCTGTTCCCAACCCTTTGTCTCCTTGCTTATATCCCCACAATAGACCTAGATGTAAGACCTCTCCCACACATTCTCCCACCACCACCTACTCCAGTCTGGTCATAAGCACTACCTATCCCATCAAAGGCAGAGCTACCTGTGAAACCAGTCATGTGATCTGCAAGCCAAGCTGCAACCATTGCTACATTCTATGTGGGCAAGATAGCCAACAAACTGCCAGTCAGCATGAATGGCAACCAACAAACTGTGTAGCCAAAAAGCAGCTGGACCACCCTGTTGCCGAGCATGCCACCCAACATGACATTCTTCATTTCAATGAGTGATTCCAATTTGTGTGATCTCGATCCTTCCCACCAACACCAGCTTTTCTGAATTGCAGAGATGGGAACTCTCCCTGCAATATACCCTACATTCCCGTATCTCTCCTGGCCTCAACTTTTGTTAGTCATTTTCCTTACCTATCTGGCCCCTTCCCTATTCCCTTTCAGGCACTACACAGTGTTTTTATTTCTCTCCTTTTCCACTGCCCTCTCTCCTCCTCCCCCCCCCCCCCCCCCCCACCATCCCCCACCCCCTCCACCCACCGTCTACCCTCCCAGCTGCACCTAGTTGCCCTACCCTCTCTCCACAGTGTCCCTGTATGCTCCAACAAGCAACACTTTTTACAGTCCCCCATCCCCACCCTGCCAGCCCTCCCCCTCTTGCCTCAGCCTCTTCCTCTTCCTTACTGCCACTACCCGGTTGTCTCTCCCATCGTGCACTACTGCTCACATTCTGGCCTCAGCAGCCTGAGACTGTGGTCTTGTATGTGTATGTGTGTGTGTGTGTGTGTGTGTGTGTTTTGTTTGTTTTGACGAATGCCTTGTTGGCCGAAAGCTCAGCATCTCCACTATGTGGTGAGTAGAAACTATCCTTTTCATAATATTATTACATTCTATCATGGATTTTCCATTGTTAGAAAAGTTTCTGTTGTAAATAATTTTATATGACTGATCTTGGTGGGAAGTAAAGTGATCATAGGTGTCTGCAGAGGAAGGTGTGTGCAAGAGGGGAAATTGGAATCTGGAGTACAGAGTATTTACTCATTATGGAATTCTCATATGCTTCTCAAAGTAATTTCCTCGATTCTGCACAACCTCTCAGTTAGCCAGTGTAGCAGTATGTGGCTGATTGCCTAGTACTATGGCTATTACCAGGTTCTCCTTAGAAAATGTAACACTAGACGTTCAATTATGGAGCATTGGCTTCATTCAGTGTAAGTCATTCTGCCTTCTATAACAATGAGCAGGCACTTGTACTATGGATCCAAAGAAGACAATGCAATGTCACGCTGACTTTCTTTATTGCCTTCTTCTTCAAAGTACTGTTGTCAGGTTGCCTACAAGGCATTTCCCAACTGTTGCAGAATCAAATTCCCCATCACAGTCTTCTTAATAATCAACAATACCTAAATGGAGCACTTCTTGGAGCACTGTTTGGTTTCACAAAATGCCACATGCAGTACTGTGTGCCCTCTACTATCTCTTAAAATCTGTTCTCTGCATTATCAGTTTCAAGGAAAATTAGTCAAAGGCTCCCTTGGCAGATCAAACTTGTTTACAGCCGATAGTATTCGCATTTCTGATTATTTCTTACTGCAGACATTTCCCACTCAGTATCAATGTAACTTTACTTGTATATGAATAAAAATATCTCTTTTAAATGAGAGTCAGTCATAAAGATATATAATTTTAGATCAACAACTTAAAAAATGTTTCACATCCGTAATCATTTTAATAATACAAAAAGGTTTACTTTGAAGATAATCATGAATCATGCTTTCGTTTTAAGTGTCAAAGTAATCTGCCTTTAACAAATATAAATATTGAAGTGGATAACCATTAATTCTCAGGGATGTAATAAGTTTTTGTGCCACATACAAAATTTAGTTGCTGTGTCCTGACATGTCTCAAAACTGATCACGTAATTTAAATAAAATTGACAGTTTCAGAGTTTTCCAAGTACGAATATATAATCCCTATATTATTATCTCTACTTTCACCTTCCACTGATATTAACTCGTTGCATTTCTGGTAAATTATAATGTCTTTATTTACATAAATTTTGAAGCTGCTTTGGTGTGGTTATTTTTCAGGACAAACTGGAAGTCTCAGGGAAATTTATTTTACCTGGAAAAGTCGGGTAATTTTAAATGACTCAGTAATTTCTGATAGACACAGTGGGATTTCATCTGTCAATTACTGAAACATATATCTGAGCATTTTGTTATGAATCACATTGTGAGATTCTGCTTTGGAGGATAACCAGTTGTGGATCTATCATGTAAAGAAAGACAAAAGAGTGCATTTGATTGTTGGAGTATTTTTGCTCAGTTGCTTTCACTTACCTTAGAAGGCTTTCATTATTGACATTGGGTGCATGTGACAGCAGGATTATTTTCTGTTAGGTGATAGCAAGTGAGAGCAACATGAATGTTAGGCCTTGTCATGTAGTCCTGATGTCCTCATCCACAAAATTCAAAGGCAACATAGCATTGATTCCCAGTAAATTTTCAGGCTTTACTGATTTTGTACATATGTGACTTTACCTGCTTTGGTGCTCCCAGTAGCTGATGTCTCTTCTCTTGTTAGTTACAGCTGGCTAAAAACTATTGGTAACAAATAGATAGTCCCATTTTACTTCCACTTTTATTGCATTTATGACTGATGGCCAATTCAGGTTTCACAATTATCTTTTGTAGGCAGGTAAGGGAAAAATACATACTGCACTTCATACAGTTCTGGCTATAAAGCTTTTGTGCTATAAACCTCCTCTTGAAATAACTGACAATAGTTCATAGTGGCAAAGGACAGCCAACTTAAATCTCACAAGCAGACTCGGAATGTTAAGTGTCAGAATAATTTCGCCAGAGTAACATGTACACGGTCAAAACTAGACACAGTGACATCATCTACCTGTAAGAAATACAGTGCATGCACAATGGTATTGTAGAAGGCCCGTTTCATAATTATACAGTATTATCCCTTGAAGAATATTTGTAGAACATTGCCACTATGATGTTATAGTTGAGAGCTTCCCACAATCTATTGAAAGACATACCAGCATAAACAGCTCTCTGTTCTGTCTATTGCAGCTCTGATACTTTCCCTTTCTTTCTACGAGCTGGTTGAAGATTTCAAATATTGTGCAAAGAGCAACAGCAGCCTCTCCACATTCAGTGAAATCATCACATGGATGAGAAAGAGGAAAGTTGAACCTATCTACAAGAGCTGCAAGGTAGCCATAAGGTTTACCAATGATCTACTTTTGTATGCTAAACTATATTATGAAAAGGAAAGTTGCTGCTCACATATAGCTGAGACGCTAAGTCACAGGTAGGCACAACAAAAAGGCTGTCACAAATAAAGCTTTCAGCCCGCAAGACCATCAAAAACACATCACACACACACACACACACACACACACACACACAAAATGTGTGTGTGTGTGTGTGTGTGTGTGTGTATCTATTTTTGACGAAGGGCTTAGGGCTGAAAGCTTTATTTGTTACAGTCTTTTTGTTGTGCCTCTCTGCAACTTGGGATCTCTGCTATATAGTGGGTGGCAACTTTCCTTTTCATAATATTGTTATATTCCATCCTGGATTTAAAAAAAACAAATCTGTTGGCATTTGAGTGGATCCATAGCCTTAAGAATTTCAATCTTATGTAGTGTTCATTTCATTTCTACACAATGCACTGACTTTTTTTTGAAACAATAGTGATGGAATGACCTATGAAGCCAGAAATTCTGAAGACTATTGGATTGGCAGCACATCAACATGTTCAAAATAAAAGTAATTTACTGCATGCAAAGGTTGTTTTATATTGAACAAGTCAGTTTACAAGATACGTATATATTATGAGTGCTAACTTTAATGAATACACTATCATTTTATCCCTACTCATGCAACTACACTTAAAAACAGTTTTTTTTACTTGACACCAGTTTTTAAGTAGAAATTCTTGAAAGGATTAGAAAGAGTTGTCCAGGACAAATCCTTTTAAATTAGATTGAAAACTTGCTTCATTACGTGTCAGATATTTTATGTTATTGAGCAAATGATCAAAAAAATTTACTGCTGCATATTGAACACCTCTCTGAGCCACTGACAGCTTTAAGAATGGGTAATAAAGGTCATTTTTCCCTCTATTGTTGTAGGTATGTACATCACTGTTCTTCTCAAATTGTGATGGCTTATTTATGATGAATTTCACAGCTAAAGGGCCTAGCTTCTTCAAGAAGTGCCTATGTGACATCTGTGGGTGAACACCACATATTATTCTTACTGCTCACCTCTGTGCAACCTATACTTCCTTCCTAAGTGATGAGTTACCCCAGAAAATTATTTCGTACCACATTATTGAATGAAAATATGTGAAATATGTCAGCAAGTTGATATGTTTGTTTCCAAGGTCAGAAATTATATGAAGAGCAAAAGTAATTATTTGAAAAACTCAGTAATATGCTTTTTCCAATTCAATCTTTCACCAATGTGTAAGCCCAAAATTTTAGAGCATCCTACTCTAGTTACTGACTCCTGTATGCTACATCAATTGTTGGTATGACACTATTTTTTCTACACAACTGGACAATCAAGGGCCTTGGAGAGATCATAAAAAATACCATTTGGTGATATAAAATTATTTAAGGAATGTACTATCTGATGAGCAAATGTATAAATAGTGTTCTCAGTTGAACAACTATTTTAGAACCCAAACTGTGATATGCTAAGTAAATTGTAGGTATTCTGGATGAAAAATCTGCAAACTATGAAGTTAAAATGATCTCTTATGTTGCACACAGGAGCGTGAATATAGAGCAAGGCTTCTCTAAAAATGCAGAGTGTGTGTCAGAAGGTGTTATTACAATGTGGATGGAATACTATAATGTAGAGGAATGAGAAAGCAGGGTGATCCACATCTGAACTGCCAGCCCTCTGGCATCATGTTATCATTTGGTACAAGACCTTAACTAGGCACTAACACAGTATTGCGCCAGTTGCTTGAGTGTGCTTTCAGTGCAGTTGCTTGAGTGTGCTTTCAGTGCCAGACAGCATAACAACTTGGCCCAGGGATGCTATAAACAGGTGGGCTCAATGACCCTCAGGGGAGCAAAAACGTCCTGTGACAAGCTCAATGGACCTGTGTTTTGGGCCAGACAGCATCTGTCAGGCAGCTTCCAGCCACGCTCCTTGCGGTCCAACTTTGACACAACCAGGATATTCACAGGATCCTGTGGGTTCAGCAGGCCATTGTCAAGTCACCACTACCTGTGCTAACTGTCATTATGGCCTGAAAGAATGCTGTGATGGCACCAGCTTACCCACACCGCAGCACATCGTCGGCATCCCACCTCAGTAGTGTATGTGGTCCCCAGCCGTGGCCACCTACACCGCACGGGCACAGAGAAGTGGTAGTTTGGTATCAGGCTGAGCCCGCTGGATGAGAGCACGCACCTACATCTGCTTCAGCTTGGTGTGTCAATAAAGATTCTTACTGAAATCTGTTTATCTTTCTGCACTCACCCTCACCTTCAATAGACTCTTGATTCCCTCATGAACTGTTCAAACTCATTATGCCTGGATGAGAGAGTAGTTATGCCTTCCTGACAGGCCAAAGCAACATTCATTCACCTCTCATTGATAGACCATATAAGTGGAGAATTAGAGTGAGAGGGGGAATCAACTGACCCGCTTTTCTAAATCTTATGATGATACAGTCATAATCAGTTTGAGTTTTCACAGTGCATACATAATGAAACATAAAACATTTTGTGAAATAATTTTGTAACAATTTTACACCTGAACAATATTTCTCAAAAAACAAAAAAAGGTAGTTTCATGTACATCTTTTTTCAATCCAGACTGACCTCAAAATAGTCAAAGTGATGTTGCAAATTCAAAACTATTACAACAGTGAAGTAAAACATGCTCTCACATAGCAGAAAAATCAGTTCAGGGAAATTTTACCTATTGATCTGGAAATTCAGGAGAATAGTTGGATGAATTGCAATCTCTAGTTTGTATTTATTGCTTGGTAACTGAAACACAAATATGAATGTTGATGTCATTTTTAATTTCCATGTAGGGATCAGCAACACAATAACATAACTAAAGTATTATCTATGTGTAAAGGATGTCAGATAAATAAAATGTACGCCTAAGACATTGTTTATGCCCGTCAGTGGGTTGTAACAAAAAATTCACACAGCTGCTCACAGAAATAACTAAAATAATGTCCATTGTGAAAGGATCTTACATAGGTAAAAAGGTTAATGCAATACTATATTCCCTGATCTGCTCTATGTTACAGATACATCCCTTACACAGAATGTATTATATGGCCAAAATAAAAATCAAATCATACAAAACAAACTAAAGAAATAAAGCAGTGCTGCTTTAGTTTTAAAAAAATACATCATTGTAACTGAGCAAAATGTCTCTCTTAATTGTTTATCATTGTTATTAACTGCAATGAGATTCAGGTACTACCTATTTCGTAATGAATGGTAGACTAATCACACTTTGTGCTTCCTTCTGATGCCATTGAGCAACGCCAACAGCTGCTGCTGCTAGAGGTGGTCTTCCAGCATATCTTAACTGAAAAAAAAGAAAGTTATAGGAAAAAATTAGTCACTAGGCAAGAAAGTTAGCAAAATTAATGAGAGACAGATAATGTAACATAATCAGTGAACAGGTCTTTAGAGCCACAAAAGTGAAAATGTATTAAAACATAAAAACATATGGGGAAAATAAGTAACTAAACAGATGTCATTTCACATGTTACCAGACAGCTCCCAACGAAACTGCATTCTTAGATAGCATTGTACTAAATTATATGTGTGGTGATTCAAAGTTCTGTCTATGTAGGTGTGTTGTTGAACTACTGAAACTCATTTATCAAGGTACCACAAGTACTTTCCTTTCCAATGGACACCGTCTCCATTGCAAAGGTACATGCTCTATCATTGCACATACCCTTGATTGTCACTGGTAAGTCTAGTGGTCTTGATCATATATAAGGGCTACCACTGGAGTCAAAGTTAGGCTCCATACACACATGTGTGACATAGGAACTGAATTTGAAGGTAGCAAAGCAAAAGCAGAGGTGATGAACTGCATTTTCTGGAGTTCCTTTACAAAGAAACAGGCAGAATCACTGCTAGAGTTAACTTCCCACACCACTGTACATATATTACTATCACTGGTACTCAGTTACAGCTGCAATTGTTGAAATAAACATAGAAAATTGTCCAATGGGATCTCTGTCAGATTGCATACAGAATTTACCATCAACTTGTTTCCAATTTTAAGAATAATATATTTTACATTCTTTGAATAAAACAGTGTGCATAGAAGATGGAAGAAAGACCAGGTGTCATCCACCCGCAAGAAGGGTAGCAGAAGGCATCTGCTATACTACCAACCAATCTCACTGATGCATGTATGTTAAAGAACTTAGAACATATTCTGAGCTCATATACAATGAGTACCATATCCTGAACAGGGTGATCTCCTCTATGCCAATCAGCATGGAACCCCAAAACATCAGTCATGTAAATCTCAACTCACACTCTTCTCACATGACAAGCTGAAAGGCATGAATCAAGTCAATTCAATGGATGAAATATTTAATTAAATACAATGCCACTGTAAAGTATGACTATGTGGGGTATCAAACAAAATTTGTGAGTAAATCATGGACTTCTTGGCAGGGAGGATGCAGAATGTTATTATCTTGGACAGAGAGTCAATGACAGAAGTACAAGTAATTTTAGGAAGAGGGTATTGTGTTGTGGTATATGTTTTCATGTTATTTATGAATTATCTGGCACTTAATATTAATAAAAATGTTGCAAAGATTGGCAATTTACTATAACTGTTCATAAGTGTGAAACTGTGGACTTTACAAAATGCAGAAAAGTAATGCCATATGACTGTGACATCAATGAATCACATTTGGAATCAATCAACTCAGACAAATAGGTGGGCGTAACAGTTTGTAGAGATATGAAATAGAGGGATCACATAAACTCAGTTATAAGTCAAGCAGGTGACACATTTCAGTGTATTGGTAGGATAATGGGAAAATGTAGTGAGTCTACAAAGGGGACTGCTTACATATTGCTTGTGTGATCCATCTGAGAATACTGTTTAAGTGTGTGGGAGCCACACAAAATAGGATTAAAAGGTTATTGAGCACATGTGAAAAAGGCCAGCATGAATGGTGACAGATCTGTTTGACCGATGAGGGAGTGTCACAAAAGTTGTGAAAATCCTGAAGTGACAGATCCTTGGAGACAGATGTCACTCATCCCACAAAAGTCTACTTATGAAGTTTCAAGAACCAGTTTTAAGTGAAGAATCTAGAGATATATTTCAGTTTCCTATGTACTGCTTCCAAAGGAACCACAAAGGCAAGATTAAAATAATTACAGCATACAGAGGCACATTTAAGCAGTTATTATTCCCATGGACCATATATGATTGGAACAAAAGAAAATGTTATATGTAGTGCAATACTATGTATCCTTTGCCATTCACTTTGCAGTAGTTTGCAAAGTATGTTTGTAGATGCTGAACTGAAATAAGAAATTGTAAAAGGCATTTCAGCAAAGGAAACATGGATGTGTTATGTTGTACCAGCTGAGGAGGTGCAGTGGTAAAGATACTAGACTTGTTATGAATAACAGTATTGAATTCACCATCTAGCCATGCTGATTTCATTTTCATCTTTCAGTAAAAGTGAACATAATTAACTATAAGACTAAGACCGATTAAAAGGTATTGATCTGGGATATTCTGAGAACCAAGAAATCAATAACAGCAATTTAGAAAGCCTCCTTGAACAATAGTCAGGTACCAATGGGTCTAAATACAAGGATTCTGTCAACTGTGCCTATGTAGGTATTAAAAATAAAAAAGAGTGAACTATTTTGCTTACTTAAAGAGGCATTAAATAACATGCCTGAACTCCTAGCCATTAAACGAGCACTAAGATATGGCATGTTCATAGCAAGTATCCATATCGTAATACTTATGGACTCACTCTTCACAGTGCAAACACTAGCATCAATTGGTAAGGACAAAAGGAGTTGTTATTTATCCTACTAAATAACTTCTGTTGTATCAAGTACGCACAGCATCAATACAGTTGATCTTTCTGATATATTGAGGATCATTGGCAGGTTGAAATTCTACCACTGCTGGCAATGACAACAGCTTTATAGACTCCACCTTGTAGCATCGCCATATTATGGCTGCAAGGAGCTCCAATACATTAATCACATCTTCTTTGTCTGCCTTTGATAGAAAAGGGAAGCCCACTGGGTGATTATGGAGCTGGTCTGCACGCATCAGGCACCTCCTTCTCATATGTTAATCCTCTTGTTTATGAACTTAGACATTTGTTTTAAGAGTTGGAACTGAAATGTAACAGTTAAGTTGGTGTGTGTGTGTGTGTGTGTGTGTGTGTGTGTGTGTGTGTGTGTGTGTGTGTAAGGAGGTGAGTGGAGGTGAGTGTATGTGTTTGAAACCTTATTGTTAAGATAAGGGGCCTGTGTGTTTCTGTCTGGACTTTTATTTTGGTTTAATGTCCAAGACATTATATGTTTGATTTTCTGTATTATTCTACAAGGAATTGCAATTTGTATTAACCTTTTAAGACATTGTATGCTTGGATTAGCTGTGTGGCTGTAAGTGAAGGCCAATAAATAAATAACTAAAAATCTTAAATAATATATTTTTATCATGAGCCTGTGAAGGAAAAAGGTGAAAATAAAGTAAACTGAGATATAACAACACTCCATTAAGAAATTGCTACATTCACCAAGAGACAGATGAGCTGGCCAATATTTTCAGGATATGCAACTCCATGTACAGCCAACAGAAATTTATAAAAAATACAAACATTCTCCTAGTGTTTGGAATCACAGGCTCCATCTGTAGCGAGGAGAAAGGAATTGGTGAGGGGAACACTGGACAAGAGAACCCAAACTTAACTGATAAGGCATTTGTCTACCTTTCTAGTGAAACACTACATTTTTATTGTAATACATTAAGGAATTCTTTAGAACTATAACAACATTAATTGTTAATTGTACCATATGTAATATATGCTTTTTGATGTACAATGGAAAGAAAATGGAAGAATAACCAAATCTGATAGCATTATAACACTGTTTAAAAAAAGTCAGGACATAGTGGTAAAATGACAACAGTAATTATACACCTTATATTAACAATATGCAATCATAAAGCAACCACTCATAGAAAGATGCCTTATAGTTGCTCTGGTCATACCACTGATACAACCTGTCACACCACTGATCGAACTAAGGATGTTGGAAGCTATAAGCCAGTCTTTTTTTCCTTCATTTTCAAATTTATTTGAACATTTGTTATATCTATGTACAAAAGTACATATAAAAATTAATATCATTCTAAGAAAACTATTTGGGAGTCTGAAAGCAAAGTATGCATCATATGGCTGGAACAAACATGAAGAAAAATTTAGTTTGCATTGACACCCACACACACACCAATTTATCCTACAGGCATGTGCCTGCCCACCCACCTACCCATCCACCCACCCACCGACACACAATTGTTCATATTCCCATAATGTTAAGCTGAAATGGAAAATCAAACATTTGAAGTACAAGGGTGAGCTATGTACATACTGATTGCTGAAGTCACAGTATTTTCCACTGCACTTGGCAATATCACATTTGTTTTGGTTGATTAGCAGGCAATTATAACTGGGAAGTTGTGAGGACAGAATAACAGTAACTCTGGGGGTTCAGAACATTTTAAAGATATTTTCGTCAATAAAAACAAGAATGAGCCTTAGTGAGACACACAAAATGCTGAAGAGAAGGGTAGTTCACTTCAAACCATGTTGTATGATTGATGCACAGGGCAAGATACAATTCAAAAGTAACAAGATACTAACCTCTAAGACTCAAATTCCATAGCACATCTATTAATGAGTTGTTGGAAATAAAAAAGATCAGCCCTGACAGCTGAATATGAAAGAAACAACAAGCTGAAGACATGCACAATGAAAAGACACTTACAGATTAGCTTTCATGCTCTCATATTTTTATTATAGGTAGTCCTCTGTACTAAATAAAGCTTTTCCCTCCTGGGACAAGATACACAGTCCAATCACATTAATGTGAACACGGTCTATTTTCTATGTCAATGTGCAATAACTGCTCACAGATGGCTGGTGGCAGTACTAGCAGTGAAGGGTACATAAAGCATGCCGGGGAATGCAGAAAACAGTGCAGTTGTTGTCATAATGTCGAAACAGAGTGATTTATCTCATGTCCAAAAGGGCATGAACATTGGCTTTCAGGCCAAGGGTGGAAGCCTTTTCAAAATGACAAAGCTTGTAAACTGTTCATGTGCTGCTATGATTAAAGTACACTGTGCATGGTAAAATGGCACTATCCAAAACTGGTACTGACACAACTGTGGGCACCATAGGCCATAGATGAAAGGGATGAAAGGTGGCTGCAGAGATGTGTATGGGTGAACAGACATGCAAGTGTCGACAGCTTACAACCCAGATCAACCAAATGTCAACCAACCGTGTCTCATTAATGACCACTCAGTGAATGTTACTGTGTATGGGCCCCTGCAGCAGGTGCAGGGTTCTTGCAACCAAGCTGTCTGCTGTTAATTAGCAATAAAGGCTGGAATTTGGAAGCCAGTACTGCAACTGGATGTCCACTAAGTGGTGCCAAATGACCTTTGCAGATGAATCACATTTTCTTTTCCATCAGACAGATAGCCATTGGTGTGTACAGTGTGAAACATCTGAATGCAAACCCTGTGTGTGTTATGGTTTGGGGAATGTTTTTGTGGCATTTCCTGGGTAATCAAATTTTTCTGAATGGCACAATAAATATCCCGAGGGACCATGCCCACCTCTACACGCACCTTTTTTTTACCTGACTTGTTGGCATCCTCCAGCAGGACAATGCAATGTGTCACACAGCTCGCAGTTTACATGTGTGCTTCAAAGAGCCCCACGATGAGTTTATTTTACTCCCCTGGCCAACAAACTCCACGAATTTAAATGCAGTCAAGAATCTGTGGGACCACCTCGATTGGGCTGTTCACATCATGGACCCTCAACCAAGAAACCTAGCACAGCTGGCCATGGCACTAGATCAGCATGGTTCCACATTCCTGTCAGTACCTTCCAGAACCTCATTTATTCTCTTCCTGTAGATCTCATGCTACAAAAGGTAGTTACTTAGGTTTTTGATAGGTGGTCACATAAATGTGACTGGACAATGTATTTTGATCCCATATGTTAGGATTAGCTTTCATTGTAGATGTCCTTGACCCATTGTAAAGAAAAATAGTATTAATAATGTTGTAAGGATATGTCTGAGAAAGAATTGAGAACCATATCGGCCTAAGGCATGTCGGCATCAATTTTAAGACTATAGCATGTATGCATGCTCCTTACATCTGTTATCTTATGGTGAACCAGATTTATCTCTATCTCTAAATCCACACTGTATATGTGAACATTTATGGAAAGCTTCACATCAATTTCTCAGATATTCATTTGTATATGGGCCCAAAACAAAAAGCACTACTTTTGCTGTGTGCTGTCCAATTGATATCTATGGTTGATGACATAATTTAATGTCTACATCATGTATGTAATAGTAATACTTCATAATCAGTGGTGTATCAGCAGTTTTATCTAAATCTCAATCCACAGAATGTGCTTAGTGAAAAAATGTTAACCAGGACCATGAAGATTTGGAATAGGTCATAACTGTGTGTGCATGCCACATTTAGTATCTGTTCTTTATGTTCTGATTCTAGTTTCACATTTATTATAAGCTTTATGACAGTCAAAAGACACTATTGTCACTAGCCTACATATGGAATTTTTGTGAATTAACATTATAATAAATATAATTTTAAATAGTAATTAATATTTCATAACATAATTTTTGGATACATTGTTTTTTCATAGGAAGTATAGGACATAAGGACTTTGTTAAAAAACAGTTCAGACCTATGAGACTGATGGTTTATCTACAAATTTGATTTTCAGAAACCTCTATTTTTCTCAAAGCTTTGCTTCTGTGCTCTGAGCCCTAATGGTTCTCAGTACCTCAATTATCCTTCTCATCCCATGCGTGTCCTTGATAAACTTTTCCTCAGCATTTGTGATTCTGTGAAACTGTATGTTTCCTTTCTCAGTTAAACCTTTTAGCTGGAGATGCTTTATTGTTTCAGTTTGATCATCATGTTAAGATAAATAATGACCCATGTCTATTTCATGTTTAAAAACAAATTAATCGATGTTGCATTCTACCCTTATATTGTTATTAGTAATGTTACCGTGTTGGGCAAACCAAAATTAGACATTAGTACCAGTAAATGCTCTTGATTAGAAATATCTGAGATGAAATTACTGTTGATATCTTCACATACAATGATTTCAAGCTATTTTATTAGTACCCTCTTTAACTGCTTAATGAAGTTTAAAACATTCACTGTTTGAGTCCTACTGTGTTTGTTTCCAAATATATTACTGAAGCATGTCATTCAAAAGCTGTTCACTGCATTATTCTTATAGATCTATGGCCTATGATTTTATTCCACTTTTTGTGAATATATTCAGCCAATGACCTTGCTGCAGTGGTAACACCAATTCCTGTCAGATTACCATCAAGTGCTGTTGGGCATGGCTAGCACTTGGATGGGTGACTGTCCAGTCTGCCAAGTGCTGTTCACAAGCAGGGTGCATTCAGCTCCTGTCTGAGTCAATTGATGAGCTACTTGTTTGGGAAGTAGCAGCTCTGGTCACAAAAACTGACAACTTCTGGCAGAGAGATGTGCTGACCACATGCCCCCATATTTGCATCCAACGGCACCTGTGGGCTGAGGATGTCATGGCAGCCTTCAAGGCCTGTTTGGATGGAATTCAGTTTTTGTTTATATAGTCACTTAGCCTTTCCTTATATTATACCTACATTGATGTACTAATTTGTATCTGTCTAAGTCAGGGGTAATAAAGATTTCAAATTACAGACCACTGTTTGGCACGAGTGCCACAGCATTCAGCCTCACTGTACATTTTCCCCACCATTACCCATGCTTTTTGTGCTCTATGAGGAGAGAGAGCGAGAAATTGTGAACATGTCGCATTTAAATGGCAGTACAGGCACACTGCATATGACTTGGTTTTATATTTCTCATTTCACAACAACATAGATTACAAACAAAACAAATTTTCAATATTATATGATTTTAGGAGCACTGAAGACATAATATTATTTTTATCTGGTTGAAACAGTTGGTATAAGGACTGGCACAAACACTTTCACACACTTTTGCACTCTAGTTGCCACATAATTGTGACCTAAAAAGTTTCAAAATTGTAAAAATTCTTTCACACAAAAATGTCCATCAAAATACTGCAGCACTCGTGTAATGTCATTGTGAAGACATGGAAGCTCTACCTGAGAAAAGCAATTAAGACTTCCTGGAGATATTTAATGAAATTTATTTTATTTATCATAAGGCAATACACATACAAAGATTACAACAGAAGCAAAATCCCCAAGATTGGCAATCCTTTACAGAAGCTCTAAACTTAGCATGGAGTTCAATGTGAGATGCCTATAACAATTTCCACAGTGAAACTTTGTCTTGAAACCTGGCAGAAAATCCAAGGAGATTCTGGCCGTATGTGAAGTATGTTAGCAGCAATAAACAATCAATGCCTTCTCTGCGCGATAACGATGGAGATATTAATGAAGACAGTGCTGCCAAAGCAGATTTACTAAACACAGCCTTCCTAAACCCTTCACAAAAGAAGACGAAGTAAATATTCCAGAATTTGAATCGAGAACAGCTGCCAACATGAGTAACGTAGAAGTAAATATCCTTGGAGTAGTGAAGCAACTTAAATCACTTAACAAAAGCAAGTCTTCTGGTCCAGACTGTATACCAATAAGGTTCCTTTTGGAGTATGCTGATGGATTAGCTCCACACCTAACAATCATATACAACAGTTCACTCAATGAAAGATCCATACCCAAAGACTGGAAAGTTGCACAGGTCACACCAATATTCAAGAAAGGTAGTAGGAGTAATCCACTAAATTATAGGCCCAAATTGTTAACATCAATATGCAGCAGGATATTAGAACATATATTGTGTTCAAACATTATGAATTACCTCAAAGGAAACGGTCTATTGACACACAGTCAACATGGGTTTAGAAAACATCGTTCCTGTGAAACACAACTAGCTCTTTATTCACATGAAGTGCTGAGTGCTATTGACAAGGGATTTCAGATCCATTCCGTATTCCTGGATTTCCAGAAGGCTTTTGACATTGTACCACACAAGCGGCTCGTAGTAAAATTGCGTGATTATGGAATATCGTCTCAGTTATGTGACTGGATTTGCGATTTCCTGTCAGAGAGGTCAAAGTTCGTAGTAATTGATGGAAAGTCATTGAGTAAAAGAGAAGTGATCTCAGGCCTTCCTCAAGGTAGTGTTATGGGCCCTTTGCTGTTCCTTATCCATATAAACGATTTGGGAGACAATCTGAGCAGCTGTCTTCAGTTGTTTGCAGATGATGCTGTCATTTATCGACTAATAAAGTCATCAGAAGATCAAAACAAACTGAAAAACAATTTAGAAAAAAATATCTGAATGGTGCGAAAAGTGGCAGTTGACCCTAAATAATGAAAAGTGTGAGCTCATCCACATGAGTGCTAAAAGGAACTCATTAAACTTTTGTTACACGATAAATCAGTCTAATCTAAAAGCCGTAAATTCAACTAAATACCTAGGTACAAAATTATGAACAACTTAAATTGGAAAGAACACATAGAAAATGTTGTGGGGAAGGCAACCAAAGGCTGCGTTTTATTGGCAGGACACTTAGAAAATGTAACAGACCTACTAAGGAGACTGTCTACACTACACTTGTCCGTCCTCTTTTAGAATACTGCTGCGTGGTGTGGGATCCTTACCAGGTAGGACTGACGGAGTGTGGCGTCGCAGCTAGTGTGCGATCACCCATTTGTCTGTTAAAAGCTTTACTTCAGAATGTATGTGGGCTGTAATGTAAGCCGGTAGAGTATTATACAGTAAGTAATGGAAGAGTTGTGTCCTGCAGACTGACAACACGACCATCTGTTGCAGCTGCGCGTGTGAAAGCAGTGGAGTGGCGCTGGCAGGCCACTTACATTATACGAAACTAAAAATATTAATAACTAATAAAGGAATAACCTGAGGAACGTCATATTTGATGTACAACTTTCTGTTGTGAAAACAAACAATATGTCAAAGTCTGAGATCAAAAATAGTTGTATTTTGGAAGTTAGTAAAATTCCATAAAAAAAAACATAATTTTCCAACAGTCAAGAATTTAAATATATACAGTGATGTAATAGTTCACCTTCAGTGACTATGTACGATGACCTGATAACACTTTCAGTGTTCATATATAAATTTTGAAAGTTTTTAGTTTCAGAAAACCTCTGTGACTTTTCTATATTAATAATTTCAAGAATTCTAAGTAAATATGTGTATTGTGTGTTAGGGTGTGTGTGAATGAGAATGCGTGCGTGAGAGTATGTGGGACGTTCGGTATTATTAAAACTCATTCATGTAATTCTCTACAGGAACTGGCAAGTGTTCCAACTCTGTAACGTGGGAACGAATCCACTAGTGGTTCCCCTACTAGTGAATGTCAGATGTCCAAGTATGTATGCTTATGTATAAGACAGCCAGAACATTCGCAACTACATAATAAATTTCCAGATGTAGAGTAAAGCTTATAGTTCATTTTGTTTCGTTTATTTAATTAGAGAGTTTTGTGTTACTTAATTTGATGACGTCAATGAGCCTAGAGAATTGGTTGGTGCTTGCTAGATTTTGGCGCGAGCCACGCCCTAGAAGTGAGTTCTCATTGGTTGTAAGTGCTGACAGCCAATGAGAAGCAAGACGGTTGGCCGCCTAGCGAGGTGAAATAGTTTTGAGTGTGGGAGAGTGAAAGGAGAGTCGCGAGCTAGCTTTAATTGGAGGCGGTTATGCTGGATGTGACTTTTCGCATTATGTGTAAGATGAAGTCTCGGGATGACTTCCGCGTTATGGTCCAGTGTTAATGGTATCCGGTAGTGACCAGAAACTGTTTATGAAAACTTTTGAGTGTTGTGATAATTTGTTCCGACGAAAATCGCGAGTGAACTTTGAATTATATAGCGTGGTGGTACTGAGTATATTCTTACTGAGTATTTTATGGCGAGCATAAACTTTAACTAAAGACAACCACTGAATATTGTGTGCACAAGTACTCGTAATTGGCCAATCATTGACTGTGTTACAAGTAATTGGTTTCAGAATTTGGGAAGGTAAAAGTTCTGGCTGTTTTAGGTACGGTGATAACTGTGAGCAGAAACTTCAGTAATTTTCGTAAATGTGGGCTGATGATCTTGCTTAACAGCAATAAAGATCTACTGAAGGTTTAAATTTGAACTTCATGTTTAAAGTACGAGTGACACTCCCTTTCCGAATCATTTCTTTAAAGTACATAGAAAATTTTCAGCAAATTTTACTTATAGTGGCCTCCGGCGTGTAGCTATGAGTTTACAGTTTCCTCAACACTGCTTTTCTGTGATCTCGTAAGTAGCTGCAGTCAGGAGTTTATGTGCGAAGATCTACCGCTGTAAAGAGGTAGGTGAACAAAAATTATAAAAGAAATAGCATTGCAGCAACAACGTAAAATCCGTCGCAATTGGTGCATTGGCAGGGAAAGATAATGAAACATTTCATTAAAAGCACGTGTGGTTGTGTAACTGGACAATAAAAAAGTGCTCGCGAATAAATAGGAACTGGGGAAAGGACAAATATTAAGAGTGAACTATCGCCACGTGGACAGAAAGACAATGATAGCCCATGAACTGTGAGTGTGTTTGATGCGCTTGGCGGATGAATTTTGTGGTTACATCACGCCGACTGAAGTAGCTGATAACAACGACATCTGGCTGACTACGAGGTGCATTCAAGTTCTAAGGCCTCCAATTTTTTTTCTCCGGACTGGAAAGAGACATAAACATGCACATTGTTTTAAAATGAGGCCACGTTCATTGTCAATACGTCCCAGAGATGGCCGCACCGTACGGCAGATGGAATTTTACCGCCAGTGGCGAGAATGAGAACTGTTTTAAATACTTAAAATGGCGACGTTTTCCTTACTTGAACAGCGCGCAATCATTCGTTTTCTGAATTTGCGTGGTGTGAAACCAATTGAAATTCATCGACAGTTGAAGGAGACATGTGGTGATGGAGTTATGGATGTGTCAAAAGTGCGTTCCGTGGGTGTGACAGTTTAATGAAGGCAGAACATCATGTGACAACAAACCGAAACAACCTCGGGCTCGCACAAGCTGGTCTGACAACATGATCGAGAAAGTGGAGATAATTGTTTTGGGGGATTGCCGAATGACTGTTGAACAGATTGCCTCCAGAGTTGGCATTTCTGTGGGTTCTGTGCACACAATCCTGCATGACGACCTGAAAATGCGAAAAGTGTCATCCAGGTGGGTGCCACGAATGCTGACGGATGACCACATGGCTGCCCATGTGGCATGTTGCCAAGCAATGTTGACGCGCAACGACAGCATGAATGGGACTTTCTTTTCATCGGTTGTGACAATGGATGAGACGTGGATGCCATTTTTCAATCCAGAAACAAAGCGCCAGTCAGCTCAATGGAAGCACACAGATTCACCACCACCAAAAAAATTTCGGGTAACCACCAGTGCTGAAAAAATGATGGTGTCCATGTTCTGGGATAGCGAGGGCGTAATCCTTACCCATTGCATTCCAAAGGGCACTACGGTAACAGGTGCATCCTACTAAAGTGTTTTGAAGAACAAATTCCTTCCTGCACTGCAACAAAAACGTCCGAGAAGGGCTGCGCGTGTGCTGTTTTACCAAGACAACGCACCCGCACATCAAACTAACGTTATGCAACAGTTTCTTCGTGATAACAACTTTGAAGTGATTTCTCATGCTCCCTACTCACCTGACCTGGCTCCTAGTGACTTTTGGCTTTTTCCAACAATGAAAGACACTCTCCGTGGCTGCACATTCACCAGCCGTGCTGCTATTGCCTCAGTGGTTTTCCAGTGGTCAAAACAGACTCCTAAAGAAGCCTTCGCCGCTGCCATGGAATCATGGCGTCAGCATTGTGAAAAATGTGTACGTCTGCAGGGCGATTACGTTGAGAAGTAACGCCAGTTTCATTGATTCCGGGTGAGTAGTTAATTAGAAAAAAAATCGGAGGCCTTAGAACTTGAATGCACCTCGTACGAGCTATGAGATGAAGCGGAAGTAGTTGGCAGCGTTGACTGGAGTGGTGGCCCGTAAACTGGTATGGTGGCCCAGTGCATGGTGATAGGACCTGCAGCCTCAGCTAGCCATGTTGGAGACATCAGAAGTGCAAAGTTAAGTAGTGTGCTTTTTAAAACTTTGTGTGTGTGGGGGAGGAAAAAAAAAATAAATAAATAAAAAAATAAATAAAAAAAAAAAAAATGGCTGAGTGTAAGCAAACAAATGTAGAGGATGAACTGAGGGTAGATAGGGGGAAAGAACAAGGGGAAGAGATTTATGATCCCATGAACTTTAGTTTGGATGTGTCCCAACCCAATTTCAGTTGTAGTTTGACAGAGTCATTAAGTGTTAATTATGGATCGGAGGTGGAACAGAATGTATCAGATCCCAGTGTTTCAGATCTACCTGTGGCAGTAGCTAATATTAATCGAAACATTGTAGCAGTAAATGATGGGGTGAAACATAGTGTGGCAGGTATGTTAATGAGTCTATTGGCAAAATTTAATGGTTTAGATGCTAATATGACGAAAATGGATTCTAATATGATGAAAATGGGTACCTCATTAAGTGACGAGATGGAAGCTAAAATGACGAAAATGGATACCTCATTAAGTGAGGAGATGGAAGCTAATATTACCAAATTAGGTTCTGATATGACAAAAATGGGTTCTGAGATAGATTAAAAACTGAGTGGGTTAGAGCCAAAAATGAGTAATATGGGTGAGGAAATAGAATCTAAGCTGGATTCAAAAATTTCAGATCTAAGAGATTGTTGGAAGCACAACATGGCAGTGCTTAGTAATAATGTAAAAATTGAAATAAATCAGGTTCAACAGGAATGTACACAAACTATTGTTCAAGTAAAAAGTGAATTAACTACACAAAGCAAACAAGTTACTGATGACCACCAGCAATTTAAAGTGCATGTAAATTCAGAAATAGTCAAGGCTCGTGAATATATCAAAGGGGTAGAAAATTATAGTGAAATAAATCACGCTGCCTTAGAATGTAAATTGAAGGAAAATAAAGATAAGTGTGACAAACTTGGGGTTCAGGTAATAAATAAAGTCACTGGCTTGGAAACTCATATTAATCAATTCAGTGAAAGTATGAATGAGCAATTGTGTGAGCATGACTGTCGGCTAACAAAAGTAGAACAGTGTGTTACTAACAATAGTGGTAGCATTATGTCTAGTAGGATAGTAGAATCCACTGAGATTGCTTATGTCACCCATCAACAGTTTCTCAAGTTTGATCCCAATAAAAGTGTACATCCACATGAGTTTTGGAATGACTTTGAGGATATCTTGCCTAAAGTGTGGAGTGATAAGCAGAAGATCAGATTTATTACTTCAAACTTAATGGGGGAGGCAAGAATCTGGGAGAACTTGGCCTCAGAAAAATATACTAAATTACAGGAATTTAAACACACTTTCTTTGAGGAGTACTGGGGTAAGTGAAAGCAATGGATGTACTTAACCATTTCTGGACTGGGGAAAAATACAACCCCAAGAAAGAAGGAATAAAAAGTTTTGTACAAAGGTGGGTAACTACTCTATCCTATCTTAATAATAAAGTAGAAATGGAGCAAATCATTTTGGGGGTAGACAATAAGTTACCTTGGAATTGGAAGAATAAAATTAATATATGCACCTAGAGACAATGTAGATAAATTTGGACAATATCTAGAACGTGTTGAATCAGTACTCAAAGAGGAGGAAAGTGTGAGAAGAGAGTATCGCCCTCCTGTTAGGCTGAATGACAGTCGCACTGATGTAAACATAAACAGAATGAGTGTGCAGAGAGGAGGCAGATATCAAGGTAGGTCACGAGGGAGAGGCAGGACATATGATAATCGGGTCAATGACAGGGGGCAGTACGAAGACAGCTGACAGATGTCAGGAGGTGACGCAACCAGCTGGCGAAGGACGTCAGTTAGCGGTGACGCACCACGGTCGGAAAACTTGTAGCTGTCTACGATTATGCTAGCGTTCGTAGACAACGGGATTCCCAGTTAAACCCGCTTGCAAAACCATCCATAAGAAAGGCACCAGTAAAATCACCTAGCATTAATATAGTTGCTACGAAAGACGGGAAGAATAACGGGGAGCAACAAGAGACAGCAGAATCAATTAAAGAAGAGTTAATGGGGCACAGTAATATTAACAATAAGAGTAAGAACATGCTTGTCGAAGAAATAAGTAATGATAATAAGGTTTTGAATCAGGGGGTGAAGGTAAATCTGCACAGCGAAACAGATGAGGATCTGTCTGACAGTGGTGGAAACAGAAATGAAGCAGAGGTCAAAGATGTGCTTAATAGGTTATTTGAAGTAGTTGAGGGTCGTAAAGAAGAAGAGAAGAAGGAATAAATGGAGGATATATATATTACTGACGACACCTGGGTTAGGGTTGCAGAAACAGAGGTGAGTAAAGGAAGAGAAACACTAGAGAGATGTTTCGATTTAGCACTAGTGGACAGACTGGTAGGAGCTACCACTAATAATAGCGATAATATTAAGCATGAGGGAGACCTTGTAAGCATGAATGTGATATCCACCCAGAAGACAGGTTTTGACAGAAGGGAAACGGTGCAGGATTTATTAGACAAAGTAAAACCTGAAATCAAAAAAGAGTACTTTGGACAGCCAATAATAGAGTTAAGTGTATTAAATGAAAAGGTAAAGTGTTTAATAGATACAGGATCAGAGGTGTGTGCTGTGTCAAAAAATTTTGTGAATGGACTCCCAGATAATAAACAAGTAGTGAAGATGCCAGTAAGTGGCTTAAATATAATTGTAGCAACAGGAAAAACCAAGAAGGTGGTAAAGCAAGAAGTATTCCTACCCATAGTTGTAAAGGGGGTAGTAATTAAGCAGAACTTCTTAGTAATAAGTGGACTAAGTGTAGACATGCTGGTGGGTGCTGATTTTCTTAGTAAACATGCAGGATGGGTAAATTTCGGGACAAATGATGTAATAGTTAGAGTTGATGGTAACCTAAGAGCAATACCCTTCATAGGTAAGAGACCATGTGATGATACAGAACTGACTGACTTTCCAATCTGTATTTGCAAGACCAAAAAACTGATGGAAGGCTATAACGAGTACGGTGGAGGTAAAGAAGTGGATCCGTCTGAGTTGGATAGCGTCAGAGATGAAAAATACCTCAGAGGGCTTTGCACTCTTTGCAGAGCTAAGTGCGTGACGAGCACTAGGTCTCGAGTCATATGACAATACTATTTCCTTTCATTTCGTATTGTCAACCTTCCCCTTATTTCATTCAGAACTTTTTACTATCTTCTTTCTTTCTTCACTATCTAGCGTTAGAGAGAGTACCAGGAGGTTGTTTTGGGAAGAGAGGCAGGGTGTGGCCTGCATAACGTCAGTAAAGGAGTGAGAGGTTAGGTGTTGCCTTCAGTCGTAGTATTAAGTATGTGAATAAATGGCGTGAGAACCTCGGGAGGTTGTTTTAGTATGGGAGGTTAAGGTATGATACAGAGCAGCAAGGCTGTCTGAAAAATAATGGTAATATGTTGTAAGAAGAATATTTGTGTAAGGTAATGAGAAAATGTTTCAATAAGAATGTATGTGATGAGGAAATAATTACAGAGCAGCAAGGCTGGCTGTAAAACGATGGTAATGTGTAACAGAGCAGTAAAAGTGTTGCCTGCTAAATAATAATAAACAAAGGAGTGAGAGGCAAGGTGTTGCCTGCTCAATGTTGGTAAAAGAAGGGGAGGCTATGTTTGTAAACGGAGTGAGGTAGTGTAAGTAAACAAAAACGGGATCAAAGCTTAAAAACAGGTGGATGTGCAAATGAGAGAAGTGAGAAGGAACCTTACATAACCTAGAATAAATTGAGACATTATTAACCATTACTAACCTGAGAGAGTGTAGTATGGATATGACTATGTAACAAATACTGAATGTGACTAGAGAAACCTGATGTTGAATTTTGTGAAACCTGAGTTGGAGATTATTGTAACAGAGCAGCAAAAGGCTGGCTTGGGAAACCGTAAGTTGACTTTAGTGAAGAGGAACCCAAATATGAATATGAACCATTCAAGCGCCCCAGACGCCAATAGAACAATTTTAAGATTAGTAGGTGTAAGGAATGTGTAGTGTTTATATGTGTTTTCAGATGTTGTTTTTCTTGTACAGGACTGCAGGAGATTGCCTGGAAAAAAATTGTATGTATATGAATAATTTTGTGTTTTGTAAGGTTACATGTTGTACCAGATTTGGAGAGCCATAAGCACTGGCTGAAATTTGAAGTTTATTTGTGTACCATTTGTTAGAAGTAATTTGTATACATTTATATGTAACAGTAACTTGTTTGATTCATTGCGATGAAAAAAGAAAAATTGAAGAAAAATTAATAGTAAATGTGCCACTTTGGAACTGCTTGTAGGAAAGTTAGTTCACTTTTAACTAAAAAAGGGTATTTGTAAATGGAAATATTGGAAAGAAAATTTTGCATGATGACTTGGAAAAGGAGGGTTATTCAGTAAGAGTCATGAAAACTATGATTAAAGTAATTTTGAGAGGGATATTGTGTTAGGTTAAGATGTAGCATTTAAGGATGGACTCTGAAGCCAGCTGAATTTTTCAGGTGCACTGGCGTAAGGTTGTAGTAGCACGAGATTTATATGGACCTCCAAAGCAGGACCGAGTCGGACAACAAGTGCTGGCAGAAGTGAAAACTGTAAGTGTTCAGAGGTGACGCTCACCAAAGCGATTATGTTGTTAGTGTGCGTGTGATGTAAAAAGAGTGTATTGTAGGTTTGTTTCTTTTTCAGCAACTTGTAAAAAAAAATTATATATATATATATATATATATATATATATATATATATATATATATATATATATATATATATATATAGAGTTAACTGATTGTAGGTCATCAGCCCTAGATATTGATGGATGAAATATATACAGAACCAGAAATGACTAATAATGGTTAAAGTAAATCTTTAATAGAAAAATATTAAGAAACAAAAATTTGTTAAGAAATTAAAAATTTTAGTTCCTCAGGAGGTGTGTGGCGTCGCAGCTAGTGTGCGTGCGCCCATTTGTCTATTAAAAGCTTTACTTCAGAATGTATGTGGGCTGCAATGTAAGCCGGTAGAGTATTATACAGTCAGTAACGGAAGAGTTGTGTCCTGCAGACTGACGTCACGACCATCTGTTGCAGCTGCGCGTGTGAAAGCAGTGGAGTGGCGCTGGCAGGCCACTTACATTATACGAAACTAAAAATATTAATAACTAATAAAGGAATAACCTGAGGAACGTCATATTTGATGTACAACTTTCTGTTGTGAAAACAAACAATATGTCAAAGTCTGAGATCAAAAATAGTTGTATTTTGGAAGTTAGTAAAATTCTATAAAAAAAACATAATTTTCCGACAGTCAAGAATTTAAATAAATACAGTGATGTAATAGTTCACCTTCAGTGACTATGTACGATGACCTGATAACACTTTCAGTGTTCATATATAAATTTGGAAAGTTTTTAGTTTCAGAAAACCTCTGTGACTTTTCTATATTAATAATTTCAAGAATTCTAAGTAAATATGTGTATTGTGTGTTAGGGTGTGTGTGAATGAGAATGCGTGCGTGAGAGTATGTGGGACGTTCGGTATTATTAAAACTCATTCATGTAATTCTCTACAGGAACTGGCAAGTGTTCCAACTCTGTAACGTGGGAACGAATCCATTAGTGGTTCCCCTACTAGTGAATGTCAGATATCCAAGTATGTGTGCTTACGTATAAGACATTCGCAACTACATAATAAATTTCCAGATGTAGAGTAAAGCTTATAGTTCATTTTGTTTTGTTTATTTAATTAGAGAGTTTTGTGTTACTTAATTTGATGACGTCAATGAGCCTAGAGAATTGGTTGGTGCTTGCTAGATTTTGGCGCGAGCCACGCCCTAGAAGTGAGTTCTCATTGGTTGTAAGTGCTGACAGCCAATGAGAAGCGAGACGGTTGGCCGCCTAGCGAGGTGAAATAGTTTTGAGTGTGGGAGAGTGAAAGGAGAGTCGCGAGCTAGCTTTGATTGGAGGCAGTTATGCTGGATGTGACTTTTTGCATTATGTGTAAGATGAAGTCTCGGGATGACTTCCGCGTTATGGTCCAGTGTTAATGGTATCTGGTAGTGACCAGAAACTGTTTATGAAAACTTTAGAGTGTTGTGATAATTTGTTCTGACAAAAATCGCGAGTGAACTTTGAATTATATAGCGTGGCGGTACTGAGTATATTCATACTGAGTATTTTATGGCGAGCATAAACTTTAACTAAAGACAACCACTGAATATCATGTGCACAAGTACTCGTAATTGGCCAATCATTGACTGTGTTACAAGTAATTGGTTTCAGAATTTGGGAAGGTAAAAGTTCTGGCTGTTTTAGGTATGGTGATAACTGTGAGCAGAAACTTTAGTAATTTTCGTAAATGTGGGCTGATGATCTTGCTTAACAGCAATAAAGATCTACTGAAGGTTTAAATTTGAACTTCATGTTTAAAGTACGAGTGACACCCCCTTTCCGAATCATTTCTTTAAAGTACATAGAAAATTTTCAGCAAATTTTACTTATAGCGGCCTCCGGCGTGTAGCTATGAGGTTACAGTTTCCTCAACACTGCTTTTCTGTGATCTCGTAAGTAGCTGCAGTCAGGAGTTTATGTGCAAAAATCTACCACTGTAAAGAGGTAGGTGAACAAAAAATATAAAAGAAATAGCATTGCAGCAGCAACGTAAAATCCTTCGCAATTGGTGCATCGCACGCACGCACGTAAAAAATCCGTCGCAGGAGTACATCGAAAAAGTTCAAAGAAAGGCAAAGGCAGCACATTTTGTATTAACGTGAAATATGGGAGAGAGTGTCACAGAAATGATACAGGATTTGGGCTGGAAATCATTAAAAGAAAGGGATTTTTTTGTTGCAACGGAATCTTCTCACAAAATTCCAATCACCAACTTTCTCCTCCGAATGCAAAAATATTTTGTTGACACCGACCTACATAGGGTGGAACGATCACCATGATAAATAAAGGGAAATCAGAGCTCGTACGGAAAGATATAGGTGTTCATTCTTTCCTCATGCCATACGAGATTGGAATAATAGAGAATTGTGAAGGTGGTTCGATGAAGCCTCTGCCAAGCACTTAAATGTGATTTGCAGAGTATCCATGTAGATGTAGATGTACAAAACTACTATATGTCAACATTTAAGCAGAGCTCTAGAGCATAAAATAATACAAATTTAACATAAAACAACAATTATCCTGCAGGTCAATCAGTTATGTATGCACATGCACAGGGGCACTTTCAACTGAAACAGTAAATGGTCTAAGATTAGCAGTGTCCTCAAAATGTTTAGAAAACTATCCCTGTAATTCTTTCAAGGACACAATGAATTCTTCAAACTTTGTGTTTTCTTTAATGCTAGTGAGCCTAGAGAACTGGATTGCATTTGTCAGAATGTGTCGCTTTCCACAATGTGATTTTCTTTTTAAACACATCCCCATAAAATGAGACAAAAGCTGCTTCTTTGCAATGTCTTATTGTGGGCAGTGTGCAGCCAAGTCCATTTAAACTGTGAGGTGTGCAACCCATTCCAGATGTTCTAATTTTTGTTCCTGCACTCTTTTTTCTTCATGAATTCAACATTATCAAGTTTTAAGTTGAAAAATCATTACAGGCATGCTCCCTGACTTAACCAACATTCTTAATTTCAATGATTGCTTCACAGCCTTTGCCATCTGGATTCATCCCATCAACACCAGCTTTTCTGAATTGTGCACGTGGCAACTCTTCCTGTAATATATCCTGTGTTCCCATAACCCTCCTGGTCTCAAATTTCATTAATATTGTCCTTAACCCACCTATCACTTTCCCTGTTCCCGTTCCACATCCTTCTATTCCACAAGCACACCCCCAGTCTTTTTTGCTTCTCTCCTTTTCCGCCCCCCCCTCCCCCTCCCTGCACTCCATTGTTGAATCACTCAACTGCACCTAGCTGCCCTACCCTTTCTCCATCTTGTTCCTGTATGCTCCCACAAACAGCAGTTTACTGCCCCCACCTGTACCCTGCTCTCCCTCCCCCTTCCTGCGCCAGCCTCTTCCTTACACACATGGCCACTGTCTTTGGTTGAAGGGGTCAGATTGTGAGCAACTGCACATGATGGGAGAAATTGGTGGTGGGGACCACCAATTTCTCCCATCATGTGCAGTTGCTCACAGTCTGACCCCTTCAACCAAAGACAGTGGCCATGTGTGTGTGTGTGTGTGTGTGTGTGTGTGTGTGTGTGCTACATTTGCGTGAATGTGAGTGTGTATGTTTTCTGTTTCAGAAGAAGGCCTTCTAAGCAAAAGCTTACGTGTTCAATAGTCTTTTTGTGGTGCCTGTCTGTCGTTTAACATCTCTGCTATGTGGTGAGTAGCAAACTACTCTTTTCATAATTCTGTCACTGTTCCATCCTGGATATTCCAGTGTTTGATTTTGCCTAATGGCTTTTCTTCCATCCTGTAACCCAATGCTGTTTTTCTTTGTTAGTATTTTCTAATGCTCCTATACTCAGTGTCTGCCCTTTCCTTTCTCTTCTTTCCTGTGTTCTATATGTTGCCTTCCAAACAGCACTCCACCCTCTCACTTACGGGCCACACTGTATCAGCCATCCCCTCCACACACAACATGTGGCTACAAGACTGTGTTGATAGTTGGTGCAGAATCTCATGTGCCACATTACTCAAGCAAACATCATTAATCGTTGAACATTAAATTGATCACTCTCCTTGGGTCACTCTCATGTATTTTCGTTTGTTGTTTTCCTTACTTTCCTGTGTCACACGAACTTCTACCTCATCCTTTCCCCCCTCCCCCCACTCTTCCTGCCCTCTCATTCCAGTTCACACATACTAATCTGATGTGAACTAGGTACATGTGCTGTCCCCCACCTTCATATAAATCCACCCACAGACCTGAACCTCATGTTACAATCTTATTATTTATTTTTATCTTTGGTCTCATTGCATTTTCATGATGACTTTAGTTCACTTTTGCCTTTCCCTATTGGCCTACACCATCAGGTTTCATATTGCTTCTCCCTACATCATCTTTCCTCTTTTTTTTATTTTTCTCACGTATTTTGGTGCACTTTTGTGAAATTTTTTGCATGTATTTCTACGTTATTTACATATTTTTACGCATATTTATGCTCTACCACATATCCTTTTTCCTTCCATCTGTGTCAATACAGAAAAGTTTCCTTACCCCTAGCTGCAACCCAGTCCCACATACAGCTCCTGCACTGTTGCTTGGCTCATGGAACCTCCCCTCCCCCAAATATGACCTCTACCTGTTCAGATTCCACCAGTCCCCAACTCTCGCCAACACAGTCCCTCTGAACCATGTCAATCGGGCCCAAACCTCCTTACAGATACCTCCTCTTCATCCATAAAGTTCTGATATTGTGTGGTCCCAAATTCCTGGATCCCATCTAACACATAGCTCCTCCAGGAACTAGAACAAAATGCACAATGCCGACCTGTTCACTTTCTACTTCCACCTTGGAATACCACTATCCACCACATCTGCAGCAGCCTCCAAATCTCCCCCACATCACCTCATAGCAGACAAACCCTGTCTTGCAAACCTACTTCATTTACCCCACTCTCAAAAACTCCCTCCCCCCTCCCCACCACCACCATAGAGAATTTAGAATCTTAACAGACCCGAAACACGGTCATGAACCTTTCCTCCAAAAGCCTTAGCCCTGCAAAAGAATCAGTGCTTTCCAATGGCCTCATCTTTTCCTCCACTCCCAAATTCAACATTCTGGACTTGTTAAAGACTCTCGCCTTTTCCCAACCCGTACAGTGGAAAAACCTTTTTTGCCACCAACCCTACTAATCAGACTTTACCTAAGACCAATGTGTTCCCTTTCTTACTCAGTCCACCCCTCCTGCCAACCATGATCCACCCCCACTGCCCCCAAATCACTCCATGTTAACTTTCCAGAATTTCTTAACCTTGAACCTTGCCTCACAATCATTCCTTAAATCCCTCAACATGCAAACCAAACTTAAATGAACAGAAAAAATCGCAATCCACCACCTAAAATCTGATCCCAACCTTATCATCCTATCTGCTGACAAATGCACCACCACTGTTGTTTTGAACTGCAAGGATTATCTGACAGAAGGATGCTGCCAGCTGTCAGTTTGATCCAACCACCAACCCTTCAACAGTGACCCCATTCCAGACACCTAACAGGATCTCCAGTCTCTCCTCAAATCCTTAGGCCCATCTGAACCTCTCCCAGTTATCTCTCTCTCTTCTCAACCCTGCCACTCCCCGCAGTCCTACCTTCTACATGCTTCCTAAAGACCATAAACACAACCACCCAGGATGCCCCATAGTAGCCAGTTACTGTGCCACCAGTGAGACAATCTCTGCTCTCATGGACCAGTACTCTCAGCCTATTTCCTGCAACCTATCCTCCTATACAAAAGATACCAACCATTTCCTCCACAGATTCTCCACAGTTCTTGTTCCTTTACAACATGGTGCTCTGCTCCTCACTATTGATGCCACCTCCCTTTACACTAATATCCCTAATACCCAAGGTCTAGCCACTATTCAACTCTACCTTTCCCAGTGGCATATGGATTCCAAACTTACGACTTCCTTCCTGGTCCCCATGACCAACTACATCCTCACTCACAATTAGTTCTCCTTTGAATGCCTCTCCTACATACATATCCAGGGTATGGCAATGGGCACACACATGGCACTATCCTACGCCATTCATTTGCCATCTAGAGCAATCCTTCCTAACCATCCAGAAGTTCACCCCTCACTTGTTTCAGATTCACTGAGGACCCCTCACCTGGTTCAGATCATTGATGTCATCTTCATGATCTGGAATGAAGTTGAGGACATCCTATCCACATTCCTTCAGAACCTCAACACCTTCTCTCCCATTTGCTTCATCTGGTCCTCATCGGCCCAAAAAGCACCTTCCTCAATGTTGGCCTCCACCTGTGTAAGTACCTCCATCCATATCAAACCTACCAACCACCAGCAATACCTCCACCAAGAAGTCCGTTCCATACAGCCTAGCCACCCACGGCTGTTGCATCTGTGGTGAGAAGCAGTCCCGCTCAAAATATACCAAGGGTCTCAATAAAGCCTCCACAGACCGTAATTACCCTCCCAACATTGTACAGAAACAGATCTCCCGTGCCTTATCCCTCCAGTCACCCAGCACCTTCCAAAGCCCCACCATCCGGCCATAGAGAAGCATTCCCTTCATTACTCAATACCACTCAGGACTGGAGCAACTCAATCACATTCTCCACCAGGGTTTCCACTACCTCTTGTCATGCCATGAAATGAGGTTGTCTTACCCACTATCCTCCCCATCCCTCCCACAGTGGTTTTCCACCACCTACCAAACCTACATGATATCCTCGTCCATTCGTACACAAGTCCTGTTCCCAACTCCTTTGTCTCATGTCTCATATCCCTGTAATAGACCTAGAAGCAAGAGATGTTCTTACATCCTCCCATCACCATCTACTCCAGTCTGATCACAAGCATCACTTATTGATCAAAAGCAAGGCTACCTGTGAAAACAGTCATGTGATCTACAACATAAGCTGCTACCACTGTGCTTCATTCTACGTGGGCATGACAACTGGCAAGTTGTCTGTCCGCATGAATGACCAAGAAACAGCTGGACCATCCAGTTGCTGAGCACACTGCCCAACACAGTGTCCTTCATTTTAATGACTGCTTCACAGCCTGTGCCATCTGTATCCTTCCTACCAACACCAGTTTTCTGAACTGCATAGGTGGGAACTCTCCCTTAAATATATCCTGCATTCCCATAACCCTCCTTGCCTCACCCTTCCTTATCAAGTGTTCTTCACTCACCTATCCCCTTCCCTGTTCCCACTCCACAGCCTTCTGTTCCACGTGCAAACCCACAGTCTTTTACTTGTCTCCTTTTATAGCTAAATCTATGAGCAAACATCCATGGGTGTACTGCCAGTTGGACACAATGAACCGGCAGTACACCCGTGCACTGTTCGATCAACAATTACGCCAGGAGAAACTCAACAACTAAATCTATGAAAATTCGTCTTTCAGTCCTCAGTTACATATAAAGAAATATGTATTAGGGGATGAAAGTTTCTACAGAAATGTCTCCATGAGAATACAAAAGGCATGATTAACAAAAACATTGGACTCCAATTACCACACTTGCTTTTGGCTAGAAGTACATTTAGAAAAGACTGTGGTTCTAAGGCCTTAATTATTGTAGAAGTTTATAAGGTGTTGCAATTTGTGAACAACATAGAAATTCAATTTAAAAAAAATCTGTGCAGATCATGCAGTCTGCACAAGTGAAGCAGCAGGCACTAAGGTAGTTTATAATAATTGCCCAAACCCAAAATTCCAAACAGCAACTTCAAGGAATAATACAAAATATAATCACAGAATATAACTTTACTAATAGGCCTTGACTCTCCACCTATATAATCTTTAATTATTCAGTGTTCATCATACCTTTCTACCAAGAAGATTTTCAAATCGAGTTCTTGCAAAATTCCATGCACCCATGTTCTGATGTTCTTCTTGACTCCAAATGAACACTACAACCAGAAAAAAATATGTTGAACACAATGATATCCTTACATTTCTTCAGCATCTCTAGATTGATCTAATGTTCAAACTTCAAGCACCCATGTGCACATTTACTCAACTGCCAATCACGAATAAAATCAAGAAGAATGTCAATGAATGACACATTTTGCCTTCCGCAACATCTAGGTGCATCAAACATATTTGCATCTAGGACTTCCATTTACCTTTTGCAAACTTATATTTTGCAATTTCCTGTTGTAACTGCTTAAGAGGAAAAGGTGACAGTCCTTCCACTCTCACAATTGCGACATCTTTCACGTTCAACTTCTGTCTCTGTGCTTCCAGAGCATAATAATGTTTTCCACTGACAAATATAATTTTTGTTACATTCTGTGCATTCACTTTATCATCCCCTGGAAAAAATAAAACCTTCATTATCTGTGTCAGGTTGTACTACAAACACTGCATAACAACTTAACTTTCAAAACATTGATTAACTAAGAAGAGTCTGAATCATTATACTGTATTTAGACACCTGCACACAATGTTTACAATGATTTCATGAGACCTACAAGAACCACATGCATAAATTAAACCTCATTAATTTATTAAGAATGCAATCAATGCATAAAGTATATTTCAGAACTTTATGTACAATATAATATTATAAAATGAAAGCTGTCATGAAGTTCACATTGGCATTTACATAAAGTGTTAAATTGAGAAAATTTTCTGCCACTCATTTGACATAAAATGTATATCTATTCACACTGAAAGGAGTGCATGGTTTCATTAATCTGAAGTACAGGAACATCTACATCTACTTTTACATGGATACTCTGCATATCACATTTAAGTGCCTGGCAGATGGTTCATCGAACACTTTCTAAATAATTATCTATTATTCCAGTCTTGTACAGCATGTGGAAAAAAACAAACACCTATATCTTTTTGTGTGAGTTCTGATTTCCCTTATGTTATTAAGGTGATCGTTTTTCCCGATGCAGGTCAGCATGAACAAAGTATTTTCATATTTGGAAGAGAAAGTTGGTGATTGAAATTTCATGAGAAGATTCCACCACAATGAAAAACACCTTTGTTTTAGTGATGGCCACCTCAAATCCCGTATCATTTCAGTGACACTATCTCCCCTATTTTGTGATAATACAAGATGCGCTGCCCTTCTTTGAACTTTCTAGGTGTACTCTGTCAATCCCATCTGATAAGGATCCTACACCACACAGCAGTATTCTAAAAGAGGATGGAAAATCGTAAAGCAGGCAGTCTCTTTAGTAGATCTGTTACATTTTCTAAGTGTCCTGTCAATAAAATGTAGTCTTTGGTTAGCCTTTCCCACAATATCTTCTATGTGTTCCTTCCAATTTAATTTGGTCATAATTGTAATTCCTAGGCATTTATGGTAGTATAATATAGATTTGACTGTTTTATCGTTGTAACTGAAGTGTAACAGACTCCTTGTAGCACTCATGTGGATGACTTCACACTTTTCTTTATTTAGGGTCAATTGTCAATTTTGCACCATTCAGATATCTTTTCTAAATTGTTCTGCAATTTGTTTTGATCTTCTGATGACTTTATAAGTCGACAAATGACAACATCATCTGCAAACAACCCAAGATGGCTACTCAGATTGTCTTCTAAATATTTTATATAGATAAGAAACAGCAAAGAGCCTATAACACTACCTTGGGGAATGCCAGAAATCACTTCTGTTTTACTCAATGACTTTCCGACAATTACTATGAACTGTGACCTCTCTGACAGGAAATCATGAATGCAGTCACATAAATGAGACAATATTCCAAAAGCATGCAATTTCACTACAAGCTGCTTATGTGGTACAGTGTCAAAAGCCTTCTGGAAGTCTAGATGGAATCAATTTGAATTTCCTTGTCAATAGCACTCAGCACTTTGTGTGAGTAAAGAGCTAGTTGTGTTTAACAAGAACAATGTTTCCTAAACCCATGCTGACTTGCATCAATAGACCATCTTCTTCAAGGTAATACCTAATCCTGCTGCATATCAATGTTAATGATATGGACCTGTAATTTAGTGGATTATTCCTAGTACTTTTCTTGAATATTGGTGTGACCTGTGCAACTTTCCAGTCTTTGGATACAGACCTTTCGTTGAGCAAATGATTGTATATGAATGTCACATAGGAGCTACTGTAGCAGCATATGCCGAAGAAAACACATGAAAGTAACAATTCACATCTCATCATGCCCCGTCAAAGAAAAATTTCCTTCAACACTCTTCTCATGTTTTGGTGCAGGAAGAGGTTCACCAATATATCTGCCACTTTGCACTCTGCTGGTTGATATTATAGGTTCAGTGAGTGAACAATTCAAAGAGTTTGATGTATATAATGAAACTTTATGTGGATGTGTTTTGTTTTTGAATGAAAAATTAGATTACATGCTGACTTTCCTGAAGATTAATTGTCATTAAATTATTTTATGAATGCAACAAGAAAATCTCTTCCTTTGCTGCTTCAGTGAAGCTCTTGTATTGAGTAGCCATTGATGACAGAGCAATGGCTCTATGGTTGTGTGAACACCTTGATGATATTTGATGATATCTGATTACTTTATTAGTCGATAAACAACAGTGTCATCTGCAAACAACCTAAGATGGCTACTCAGATTGTCTCCTAAATCTTTTATATAGGTAAGAAACAACAAAGGGCCTATAACACTACCTTGGGGAAGTCCCACAATTAGGACCTACACAACTGGAGATTACCATTATCATTGAGACAGGTCATTACCTTGAGATTTAATTGACTGATAATGTCAGTCCAATGAAAAGCTTAGAGTAAGATTATTATCTACTTTAATGTTTGTGTCTGTTCAAGAACAATTATGAATGAAGTTTTGTGGAATATAACTTACTGTATTTTATAATGGGTTCTGTAGGTTTAATTTATTAACTGTTAAAATCTAATTAGAGGTTTTTACAATCTTCTGTTGGATGGTAATAATAATTGGTATGGACTTTTTACAAGGGGATTTGTACTGTTTTGAATTTACTGAATGCTACATTTGAGTCTGTATCAATTTTTTTGGGAAGGATGTTAGTTCAACTAGATATAAGCAGTCAAGCCACTTGCTTATCCTGACTTGTCTAAAGGATTTAAAACAAGCAAAAGGTGTACCAAGCTAACAAGTCGACCCTTTTTGTCATTTAGTCCATGTATTGGACAGAAGTTATTACTTTCCTTGCTACTGTCTCCATAGGATTTCAATAGTAGTGTGTTAGAATCAGTTTCAGTGCCTGTGGGTACGAAGCTGGTGGTGTCCTCTCTGTAGAATTGGTGGACATCTCTGTCCTCTGTCTCAACACTAAAGGCACCTTCCCATAAGGTATTCTTACTTTACTGCAATATCTTTGCACTATGGTAATTGTTGAGTAATAGATGTGAGTAGCAGCTAGCATGTTGAATGGTTGTTGTGGCTGGAGTGCTGAGATATAATGAAATAGTTTGGAAGTATATGAAAAGCTGGAGTGATAAAGTGTTTGTATATATATTGTAAAGAGGAGGCAAGTTCAGTGTAATAAATAGTGTTTTGATGCAACTGTCGATTGTGGAGAGTTATTTACTTCATACTGATGATTGTTGCATTGTTTGCCTTCAAACTTATCTGTTTGCTATTTACTCCTCCCCTCTGATTAGAGCCTTACGTGTGGTGACTGAGACAGGATACTCTTCAGTGTAGAAGTTCATGATGAGGACAAGCTGGGAGAGCTATTAAAAAGTTGAATTATGATCGCAAAACAATCAAAGGCATGTGCCAACCATAGTCAGGATGGTACCTATTGCTGAGTGGTCAAGCAGTGAAGCAGACCAGAAGTCAGAATGGATTTGAATAGAATAATAAAAATGTGAATTACATAAATGGAATGTATTTGCAAAAACGAAATGTCAGAAGGAACTAAAAGAACACCTAGGAGCAGCCTTTAAAGTCATAGAGCACACCATGCCACACAGTAGTAAAAGTGCAAAATGACAAGAAGTAAGTTTATAAGGAAAAAAGTAGTTTTTGCAAAGAAATGCTGAGAGAACAATTGACTGAAACAGTCATAAATTTTGAGTGTGAATAACAGATGAGAATTCAAAGTGACTGTACTTTACATGTCTGTTCACACTGTTAAGACTGAACTATTACAAACTTATTCATTATGGTTGAAACTGGAGATAATGCTACATGCAATGGCATGTGTTGTTGAGAGTCAAGTAAAGGACAACAGAAGAAGAAAACAGTTATTAGAGAATTATAAATAACAAAGGTATTCAAGGCATTAATGGAAAAATAGGAAAAAGGGCTAGAGGCATTAATGGAAGAATGATGGAGAGCATATGAAGAAAAATTGAGAAAAAAGGAATAGAATTTTGGCCAAAGGAATTACAGAATTTGAAGGATTTTCATTGTCATCATCTAATAAACCAGAAGAAGATACACCCAGATGCGAAGATTTAGAAATTGAAAATCAAGAAACAGCTTCTGAAAGAGACCTACTAAAACAAAACAAATAGAAACAGCTAGAGATATGAATGAAGAAATCTGCGTGAGTACAGATTTAGGTCACGAAGACTGTTTGAAAGAAAAAAAATCAATACACAAGCAGAGGACCATAGTGGAACTGAAACACAGGAAGAAATGTTAACTATGGAGTCCTTAGTTGTCCCAAATATATATGTGGATGACACATCAGGAGCAGACTGGATGACTGAATCAAAGTAGAGGTTAATTTAGGAGAAAACACAGTGAAAATTTGCAAGGGCAAAAGAGAGCAGACAGCTGCATTTAAAGGTAACAATACTACAGAAGATATTTAGCCATTTGTGAGAATATACTATGAAGACTATGGGAAGCAAGCACAAATGGATCACATAAAATATGGCAGTTTAAAACAGCATCTAGATGCGGAAGAAAGCCCCATTAAAGAAGAGATAAACACTCAGAAAATCACAGAGAATTGTACCAAAACTGAAGAAAAGAGACCAAAATACCACAAAAGGCAAGTAAACCCAAAAAGGGCATGTTAAGAGAGAAGATGGAAGTATGGATGAGACGAGGAAGCCAAGTGAGACAGAGGACTCAAAACTATTTCATAAATGTCATATATTTGCCACTGAAGTACAAATAGAACTTATTTTATTGTATGAGAAAGAACAGTAAAAGGAAGAAGAAAGATGGCAGACTGAAAACTTCATTACACTGTAGTGACAGCCAGGACTAACTTCATAAGTGTGAATGACAGTTAATTTTTTTAATGTTATTTATGGATGGACACTTAGGTGCAGTTTGCTTTACTTCTTCAAGTTAACAACATGTCAAGAGCTAGCAACATCAGTGAATCTAGACATTAATACAATGGAGGGACTGTCCCCCTGATGAACTCCGATGATTATGGCAGATCAATGGCTACTGCTTCTCAACATGACCACCTGGGTTACCACGTGAGACCCATGAATGCCCTTACATGATGGACCATGAGTGGCATATCAACAATGCCTCAAACAAAAGTGTTTGTGTATAGTGCAAGTGAGGCAAAATGTGTATTTCATGTTATGTTTTTTGATTGTATTGTTCGGTTTCTGTACTATTTTCTTTCAGCTGATGAAGTTGAACTAGAGACATAAATTGACTGATAATATAGATGTTGCATTGAATAATAAAGTGATCGATTTCTCATGTCTAGTTGTGACATTTGATTGTTAATCTTATTTTGTATTTTGTTCATCTGCTATGGTTAAAGAAATCAGAGGATTCTGAATCAAATGAGTATGAGTTCTGGTTAGCAGGTGTACCTGTAAAGTGGGTAAGAGCCTGCATTAGTTCTAAACAATTAACAAATTGTCTAGTACCTTACTAATGTGGAACACTTATGAAGTAAGTTAGTTTCTGATTTTCTTAGTTTCCAATTTTATTATCTACAAGTTTTTGCCTATTCTTGTTTGTTGTTTTTCAAATATTTTTCGCCAAATTTGAAAAAGAAGTTGATAGAGGAATGTAAGGTATCCTTGTGTTACTGTGGTATCTTTGCCCTAGAGTATCTCTGAGTAATAGAGTTGAGTAGCTGTTAGTGTGCCAAATGCTGTTATGGCTAGAATTCCAACATATAATGCAATAGTTTTGAAGTATATGAACAGCTGGAGAGCTAAAGTGTTTGTATTTATATTGTCAGAAAGTGCAAGATCAGTTTAATCTGACTTTGGCATCTATCTTCTTTTTAGATTCTAAACAGCCCTGACTCTACCTATGTTTTCTTCCTTTCCTAAAGGCACCATTCTATGTTCAATAGTTCCATCAATCCTTCTTTTGTCTGTTTATTTAAACCTGTTTTCAAACTTTATATTTTTTAATTTATTTTGGAAAGAATAGTTACGGAATGAAATACGTAAGATGGATAACTTAAATATAATATGGTCAAAGGCCAACAAACTCTGTTGTTATATAAATAAAAGATTGTATACAATATAATGGAAGGAAACATTCCACGTGGGAAAAATTATATATAAAAACAAAGATGAGGTGACTTACCGAACAAAAGCGCTGGCAGGTCGATAGACACACAAACAAACACAAACATACACACAAAATTCAAGCTTTCGCAACAAACTGTTGCCTCATCAGGAAAGAGGGAAGGAGAGGGGAAGACGAAAGGAAGTGGGTTTTAAGGGAGAGGGTAAGGAGTCATTCCAATCCCGGGAGCGGAAAGACTTACCTTAGGGGGAAAAAAGGACAGGTATACACTCGCACACACGCACATATTGTGTGTCTATCGACCTGCCAGCGCTTTTGTTCGGTAAGTCACCTCATCTTTGTTTTTATATATAAAGATTGTATACACTCGCACACACACACACACACACACACACACACACACACACACACACACACACACACACACACACACATATCCATCCGCACATATGTGTGTGTGCGAGTGTATGCCTGTCCTTTTTTCCCCCTAAGGTAAGTCTTTCCGCTCCCGGGATTGGAATGACTCCTTACCCTCTCCCTTAAAACCCACATCCTTTCGTCTTTCCCTCTCCTTCCCTCTTTCCTGATGAAGCAACCATTGGTTGCGGAAGCTTGAATTTTGTGTGTATGTTTGTGTTTGTTTGTGTGTCTATCAACCTGCCAGCACTTTCGTTTGGTTAGTCACATCATCTTTGTTTTATATATCTTTTTCCCACGTGGAATGTTTCCCTCTATTATATTCATAAAGATTGTAAAAGGTCATATGTGACTGGTACCCCCAAAGTAGGAACTAGTTGCAGTGGTATTTTTAATATAAACTGATGAAGTAAGAATAATATTAAATGAATATATCTAAAACTATTGTATTGAAACAGATAATTCCAGTTTATAGAAATATTACCATCTTAACATAAGTAATTCAGATGATAAAACTGCTGTGTCCATGCCTATATGGTTATTTGACTTCAAATGAAACAATAAAAAATTAATAATGAAAAAATATAATACTTACCTTACCTAATCTGAACATTTAGTTTTTAAGGAGCAATCCAAAAGATATGAATGTTGTAAAATTTGAAATTATCCCAGAAAATCAACTGTTCAAAAAGATTTCAGGCTGTTCAGGCTTGCAGCCAGTTGTCGTAAGCTTCCTTGCACAATTTATTGGCTGCACAACTGCCAGCCATCTTCAGGTGAGCCGAACGAGGACTGGCAAAGACGTTCACTGCTCCATCTTATATAGTGAGCTGATAGTACTGCCGCACATGCATTGCAGTCGCGGAGACAGAAGGGCCACACTGCCCAGTGACAGCGCCCTTGCTGGTGGAACTGCAATACTCACTTGCCGTCAGTATTGTCGCTGGTCACAGCTATCAAAGTCTTCTGGCGTCTTCATCTCGAGCAAATTTCGGAGATGATGGGATTCCATGCATTATTCAAGTGGTAACCACTGTCATGGTTCCTTAGATTTCCCGCAGTGCGTATTTCAATGGATTCTTTGATAATGGTGTCCCAAAAAGTTGTTGCTGTGACCAAAATCGAAGTTTTGTCGTACTCCATTGAATGTCCATTAGAAATACAATGTTCTGTAACTGCAGACTTACTGGGTTGTGAGTGCATCATTGATGTTCTGTACAACGCTCTTCCACTGTACATGTTGTCATGTTGTCTGTCCTATACAGGCCATACCACATTGACACAGTATTTTGTAAATTCCCGCCTTCCATAGTAACAAATTATCCTTCACTGAACCCAGCAAATCCGAAATCTTAGAAGGTGGACGAAACACCAATTTCACATGAAAATTATTAAGAATCCTCGCTATCTTGAAGGAGATATTTCCAACAAAGGGAAGAAAAGCTAGGGACTTGGCTGGCGTGTTCTCCTCTTTATTCACTTCCTGGTTCCTGGCTCTAGTCGAGAAGGACGAGTTAATTTGCCGGGTCGAGTACCCATTGTCTATGAAAACCACCCCCAAGTGTGCAAGTTCCTTAGGCAAATTCTCTGCATCCAACGCTGTATGTGCCCTGTGCACAAGGGTTTTAAGTACACTTATGGTATGGGATGGGTAATGGCAACTTGAAGAATGCAAATACAAATCAGTGTGAGTGGGCTTACGATAGACAGAATGTCCCACCGTGCCGTCACTCTTCTGTTTAACTAAAACATCCAGGAATGGAAGGCAGCCATCTCTCTCTAGTTCCACAGTAAATCGAATATTCTCCTCCCCAATGCAGTAATATAACCGCTGAAGAAAGAGCTGCACTACGGAACCTTCGAGAAGATCCGGAAATAGTGGTGCTGAAGGGTGATATAGATAATTCTACCATTTTGTTATCTCATGGGTTGTATTTGGAGAAGATGTATAGTCTACTTAGTGGTACTATGTATCGGAGAATTGATCAAGACCCAACAGCACGTGTGCAATGGAGGACGTGTGCGCTTTTGAACTCTTCCTCGTTAGCAGTTTTGAACTCTTCCTCATTAGCTCCAGAGACCATAATGCAGTTAAGACCACATGGCAGCATACCACCGAGACTGTATGATCTTCCTAAAGTGCATAAAGAAGGTCTGACTTTAGGCCTATAGTGAGTAACATTGACGCACCCACATATGATTTAGCCAAACATCTACCTTCTTTGTTGAGACCATTTGTTGGCAAATGTTCACATCATATACGGAACTCTGCTGATTTTATCAACAGACTGGGGGCTCTGTAGTTTCCATTTTCACAAAAGTACCTCTTGCAGATTCCTTGATTCTAATTGGTCAACAGTTTGAATCGGACATCACTGCATTGTTTCGACATGTTCTTTCCTCAAACTGTTTTATGTTTAACCAGGAATATTTTGAACAGTCTGACAGTGTCGCCATGGGCAGCCCTCTGTCTCCTCTGGTGGCTAACCTTTTTATGGAGGATTTTGAGGAGAGAGCACTTGAATCAGTGGTTTGTAAACCAACAGTTTTTTGGAGATACGTTGATGATACTTTCATAGTGTAGCCCCACGGAGAAGAAAAGTTAATGGAGTTTTTTCATTATCTTAACTCCATCCATGAGAATATTTGATTTACTATGGAACTAGAGAAAGATAGCTGCCTTCCATTCCTGGATGTTTTAGTTAAACAGAAGAGTGATGGCATGGTGGGACATTCTGTCTATCGTAAGCCCACTCACACTGATCTGTATTTGCATTCTTCAAGTTGCCATCACCCATCCCATACCATGAGTGTACTTAAAACCCTTGTGCACAGGGCACATATGATTTCGGATGCAGAGAATTTGCCTAAGGAACTTGCACATTTGAGGACAGTGTTCAGAGACAATGGGTACTCGACCCAGCAAATTAACAGGGCTTTCTCAACTAGAGCCAGGAACAGGGAAGTGAATAAAGAGGAGAGCGCTTGATCCAAGTCCCTAGCTTTTCTTCCCTTTGTTGGAAATATCTCCTTCAAGATAGCAAGGATTCTTAATAATTTTCATGTGATTGTAGTTTTTCGTCCGCCTTCGAAGATTTCGGATTTGCTGGGTTCAGTGAAGGATGACTCATAACTGCAGATTGCGGGAATTTACAAATACCGTGTCAATGAGGTATGGCCTATATAGGACAGACAACGCTTACAGTGGAAGAGCGTTGTATAGAACATCAATGTTGCACTTGCCTACTGCAACCCAGCAAGTCTGCAGTTGCGAAACATTGTATTTCTAATGGACATTCAATGGAGTACAACAAAACTTTGATTTTGACCACAGCAACAACTTTTTGGGACACCATTAACAAAGAATCCATTGAAATACACATTGCGGGAAATCTAAGGAACCATGACAGTGGTTACCACTCGAATAACGCATGGAATCCCATCATCTCCGAAATTTGCTTGAGACGAAGACACCAGAAGACTTCGATAGCTGTGGTCACCAACAGTACCGATGGCAGGTGAGTATTGCAGTTCCATATTTGAAATGTACCATAAACAATACACTAATGAAGATTTAATTCCTCTTTATCCAAACCTGTCTTGCCCTCAGTCTGTAAATAAACCTTCATTGCATGCACACTAATTGGCTATCTCAGCTGTCTCCTCCTCAAAAAGCCAACAGTAGTTCTACTCTCAAACATGCAACTATTTATTGTAATCAATTGTCAATAAATTAAACTGTAATGATATTTTGTGGTTTAGAGGCAATTATATTATTAAGTACTTAGAATATATTTATCATTAATCACTTACCATATTAGATTTGATAATTCATCACTTGAGATACATTTAGTTCTCTTTCAAAATGCTCCTATGTCTCAGTAAAGGGATTTAAAAACTCTCCTGACAACCTGATCCACTTCTGTCCTCCTATACTAATGAAAGAGGATACATCCATTGACTAACTGCAGCTTTCTTCATTTATTTTATGAAAACCAGTTGTTTAAATCGTGCATCGTGTTAACTACAAAGTATTTGTTGTTACAAGGATTAAACATAATGCACTAAAATTAGCAAGAATGCCATCTGATTGGGAAAAAATACTGCTTCCTTTTTTCTACGAAATAGTCACTGTCTGCCTCCTACCATTACATAATATTTCCCATGTTAGAACTGTATTTATCATTTAAGCACTTTTGGATAGAAAGCAATGAGTCAAAATTTGGAAAAAAAAAATGTATTGAAGATGTTGCAACATAAGCTACAAATTGTTCAAAACAAGACCCTTGAGGATTGATTCACTACTGTCAATGAGTTTTCCATGCTCAGAAGGCATTCTGGAAGTTCTTTTTCAGTATGTCCTTCAAGAAGGGCATCAAAGCTGCTTTGACCTGTGCTACATCTCAGGGCATTGTCCTTCACTTGAGGAATAGGGAAAAGTCTAACAGTTAATTAGTTAGTATTGTGCTCCATTGATCAATCTCATGGTAACCATTATGATGTGGAACATGTAATGCACACATAATAAATGCACACATGAGTCTGCTGGATTTTTTCTTTCTTTTTCTTTCTTTTTTATGCTTAAAATTTTTATTACGTACCTCATTCCCTTAAATGGCACAAAATGCATATATTATAACTATAGTACAGATCTATTTATTCCTATTCAAGAATTCATCTATGGTATAGAAGGAGTTCTGAAGGCGATACGATTTCAATTTATTTTTAAAACTATTACTGCTGTCTGTCAGACATTTTATTTCATCTGGTAATTTATCAAAAAGTTTTACAGCAGCATATTTTACCCCTTTCTTTGGCAAAGACAGGTTAAAAAGAGGATAGTGTAAGTCTTTCTTTCTTCTGGTATTTTAATCATGAATGTCACTGTTGTTTTTAAACTGGTTCTGTTGTTGAGAACCAATGTCATTACTGAGTAAATGTACTGTGAGGCTGTTGTAAGAATTCCTAACCTTTTAAAGAGATGCCTACAAGGCAAAGGGCAAAACTGGGACTGTTGGGAGCCTGGGGAAGTGTTGTGATGCTATTCTGGCCCAGGTAGGAATTGACCACGAAGGAGATGCGACTTGGTGCAGTGTCATGATGCAACATCCAACTGGCAGTGATGGCCAGCATCATTCAGGTGTCTCACAGCACAGTCATTTCATCATTTTCTACATTGTCTGTGATCATTTAAAGATTAATCTGCCAGTCTTCTGAATTCAACACATCATGCATATGTTGCATATCATCCTTGTTTCTTCTTGTATATAGGCATCCTCCCATGTGCTCTAAAGCACCTTTGAACCACTTACGCCACTTCAAAATAGTGATAGTATTTTACTTCCAAACACTTGCTGTATCATGGCTAATGTCTCCATAGCCAATATACTGAGTCCCACACAGAATGTGATGCCATAATGCTGTCTTAATAGAATATTGCATTTTTAAGCTTCAACGAATCCTAAAGGCAGAGGTACACTAAAATGATCATGTAACCACATGGAAACTTGTAGGTGAATGATGACAGGTATGTTGATGCCAGCCATATTTTGAAGGTCACTTCATCTTCCATTGAACAACCTGGAGTGAGAGCACTGCAATATACAGTCATGTGAGAACAAAATAAGTTACGTAACTTTTTATATAAACTCTGTTACTAATTACACTAATGTATCCAATGAATCTGCATGCCTTATTATTTTGCGGAAAGTGTGGAAGACCTGTTTGAATTGCAGATATTAGGAATGTTAAAGCATGGTAATCCTTCTGTTCTGTTTGGGAACGTTTCACTGTGATTCCCAAGAAGCCATTAGATCCTGTGAAGTATGATTATGGAAATGTCATGGACGATATGGAAACTTCCAAATATTTATGGTCTATCAGTAACCATGCTACCACAAATAAGTCCTTCTGCTGGACTGGATTGTTTGTTTACTATACAACAAATGTTATTTTGTAAGCTTCTGGCCATATCCATCTGTGGAGATTTTACTTTATCCAAATCCATTAATTTCGTAAGATAAAACCTTACTTTGTAAGATTTTTATACGCTTCATAATATTCACTTGAAATCCTCTCAGGGCCTTTAACAAATTATTTCACGAAATTAAAATTTCCTTGCAGTGTAACTGATTGTAAGAAATATCTTGAATTACTTATGTTTTATTCAACATAACATTATTACATATTTGCATTTTAGCTCATGCATTATGCTTCTGTCTGTATTTTAATTGCAGATATGGACTCTGTATATCATGGTGGTGTCTTTTGTGAATACACTCATTTTCTGCTAAACTTAGTATAAGACAGATAAATTCCTCATCTATCTTTTATTTTGGTATGGTGAAAACAAACAATTATGAAATGAAAATAACAGACATAAATAAACTCAAGTGATACTATGTGAGTTTGAACAGTTTTCTCAAATGTGCTCCATGTTGAGATGTAAACTGGCAAAAATTTAATGCACTTTATTTATGATTTTTTATTTCAGTAGTTTTTTTTAAATGGGAAATTAAAATGTTTATTTGAAAACATTATTGCTCATAATTTGCACTGACTGTTTCCAACAGTACAACCTCACACATGATAAACTTGTTTTTCCTGAACTCAAAGTCGTTTTCTTAAAAAAAGATTGTTTCTGAACCTACACCATTAAACACTCAACATATTTCAGTTCTTATTGCTTAAATAACATTGTTACTATAAAAGGAACCAATTGGATTCTTGTTTCTTCATCCAAGTACTAAGTTTGGTTGGTGACAACTTGCCACCCTCGGAAATAAAGATTACAATAAATTAGTTCCCCCATGAATAGCACTCTTTATCAATTGTATTTCATTATTTAGAATATCCATTCATACTTGTTGTTTGAGTGTTGCAAAAAGGCACACTCATCTTTCTATAACTGCACAGCTCCTGATAACTTCAAGCACTCAAGTTACACAACAGCTGGCTAACTGTAACAAAAATAGAGGCTAATGAAATAACACTTATCCATTTGTTAAATTTTTTGATGATTTTTGTAAATCCCCATGAGGTATACTGCTGCTGGCCACTAGACATTAAGCCCCAATTGAACCCACACAGTGCTAATTGAAAACATTCTGACAGTGCAGCATCGTAGTACTTTGGAATGAAGTGGGATTCTGTAAGCAATTTAACTAACCTTAACATATGTCTGGATATTTTTAAAAATTTCTCTATCTGTTCTCTGTATAATGCACCTCACATCAAACAAATGTGCCTTGTTTTAAACCGAGCAAGGTGGTTAGCATGCCAGATTTGCATTTTGGAGAATGACTGTTCAAATTCCTGTCCAGCCATCAAGATTCAGGATTTCCCTAAATCACTAAGGCAAATTCCAGGAAGGTTCCTTTGAAAGGGCATGGGTGATTTTCTTCTCTGTCTTTCTGAAATCTGAGCTTGTGTTCCATCTCTAATGATTAAACTGTCGATAGAACATTAAACAATAACCTTCCTTTCTTTCTTCCATGTTTCAGGTTTTTTGACAGATTCACTGCCTCAACTCTGGTGTTTACACACTTAGGTGTCTGTACAATGTCAGGTTCCTATCCCACAATCAATCAAAACAAAATCTTCTTTTAATCACATAATCGTGATTGGCATATGTCCAGAAATGTCACAATAAACAGTCACTACCACCAACTTGATAGTCATTTTCTAACTTTGCCCTGTGGGTGTCAGCTTCTAAGACCTACCATTCTTAAACCATTCCTTGAGGTTATTTACAACCACTATCTTCAATAAGACTAGTTTGCAGGCTTGTGAGTTTTTCTGGGTGAGCCTTAATGGATGATTGAATTAGAATAAACATCATGGGGGCGTGCTGTTCCCATTCACACCACACACAAGAAAGAGGGTTCAGCACAGCAGATATCAATTTCTTGTACTTGTTATGAGATCTATAATGACAATTTTCCAGTATCCAGATGATCATCTGGTATCACAAAGGGACCTGAAGATGGTGACACTAAAACTGATTTCAAATAAAATAAGACCTATAACTACAGCTGAAGATGTCACACTACAATGTAAAGATATAGTAACAGATATTATTCCATGATACATCAGAAGAAGGATAAACAGAGCCAGCATGGAGCAATCCTGTCCCACTTGCTTTAGAAAGGTGGCTTTATAGACTTCTGATTTAAGCCATGTAGATGCCCAAGCAGAATCCTCCTTGCACCTGTGTGCATTAAAAATCTGTCATCAACCCCTACGAGCACTGTAAAATGGCTCAGTTTGTTCCATACATACTTACATACTTATCTGTGACCCACTTAAAGTACTTAGAACACAACACAAGCCAGGCTACATAGCCTGCATGTGCTGATAATTACGTTCTTTAGCCCCTATGCTTAAAAATAGGTATCAACCTTCCTTTAATACTAAAATTACATCATTATTGGATGGATTTTGCGACAATTATAGCTTTAGAATGTAGCAAAGAAATGAAAAAATTACAAAATTTATAAAACTAAATATTGTAAAAACATTAAAATGTCAAATGCTGTTACACTTTTAATCACTGTGCCACACTTTCATTAATATAATTCCATTTCTTTTTCACTACCATATATTCAAGCCACAATGCAGATAAACAAATGTCATTTTAAATTAATTGTAAATTTATTAATGAAGCGTTTTGGTCATTGTTTGGAGTTCAGACAAAAGACATGTGCTGAACACAGCTATCAGTACAGTCTGACCATCATTAAGCAATATACCACACATTTCAGGTCTATATCTGAGAAGCTATCATGCAGTTTTAATAATCAGTATATTGGTACATCTATCTTGCTCTGAATAATATAGTTATAAACTTCATGTGCCATGCACAAGTTTTCTTTGTTTAGCTTCTCAGGATGAATGCAACTGAAAAGCAAAATATTCACTTGTTCTGTTGCAGATTAAATGAGGCAGATTGGTCAGTACAATATGAAACCTCATAGTCAAAAAATTTCATTACATTTTTGAATTGCTTTTCACATGTTTGCTATGAAATATTTCCACCTATAGTCAGCCAAAGAAAGGCAAGTAATAATCTAGAGCTGACTACCTTTGGCATAAAAATATCTACAAAAGAAACATATAGATACATGCTTGAGTTGAAATTCAGTAAGAGTCCTGAGTTTATTGATTAAGCCAAATGATAAAAAAACTATTTAAGAAGTTTGTAAAAGCAGTAAAGAAAATAACAAACATTAAATTCATTAAAAAGCATTTAAATAAATCCAGAGCAGTAGGGGCAATTGTCAATTTGAATTTGGACTCAAACCTAGCAACAAAGAAGTTTCTTTAAAAAAAGATAAAGACAAATATTTGTACACCCTGTTGGGAGAGCAAAAATTTTAATGAATTCTTCATAACTGTATCTAAACCTCATGTTGATGTAGACTCCATTGAGATAATGTACATCTATTTGGCTCAATCAGAGCAAGACTGAGAGTCTATTTAAATGTGACAACATAATGACAAAATGTGAAGAAAACTATATTAAATTAAAAAATAAACATTCTGTGGGATGGGATGAAATACCTGCCAAAGTTATTGCAGCAGCTTCTAATGTAATAGCATATTCACAATCCAAAGTAATTAAACTGTCATTGCAAGGAGGCTACTTCCCAGATTTTCTGAAATATGTAGCAGTGAAACCACTATTTAAGAAAGGCTCCAAAGCAGATATGGGAAATTACCATCCAATTTACCTCCTTCCCATGTGTTCTAAAACATGTCAAATGACTTTTGCACATCAAATTCAAAATTTTTGCCACAAATTTAATGCTGCTGTTGTGGTCTTTGGCTGAAGATTGATTCAATGCAGCTCTACATACTACTCTATCCTGTACAAGCCTCTTCATCTCTGAATAACTATTGCAACTTACACCCTTTTGAATTTGCTTACAGTATTGACCTCTTGGAGTCCCTTTATGAATTTTACTCTCCACCTTTCCATCTAATGCTAAATTGGTGATCCCTAGATGTCTCAGAAAGTGTCCTATTGACCTATCCTGTCATCCAATCAGGTTGCACCCCAAATTTCTTTTCTCCCAATTCTTTTCAGTACATGGTCTACTCATCTAATATTCAGCATTCTTCTGTAACACTAAATTTCAGTATCTTTTATTCTCTTCTTGTCTAAATTGTTTACTGTCAATTTTTCAGCTTCAGACATGGCTACACTCCTTACAAATACTTTCAGGAAAAACTTTGTAACACTTAAATCAATATTCACTGTTAACAAATTTCTCTTCTTCAGAAACACTTTCCTTGGCATTACCGGCCTACATTTCATATCCATTCTACTTCATCCACCATCAGTTATTTTGCTGCCCAAATAGCAAAACTCATCTACTGCTTTCAAAGTCTCATTTCCTAATCTAATTCCCTCAGTATCAACTAATTAGACTACATTAAATTATCTGTCTTTTGATTTTGTTGATATTCCTCTTATATCCTCCATTCAAGACAGTGTCCATTCCATTTAACTGGTCTTCCAAGTCCTTAGCTGTTTCTGACAGAATTACAGTGTTACTGGCAAACCTCAAAGTTTTTATTTCTTCCCCTCAACTTTAATTCCTACTGTAGTTATTTCTTTAGTTCCACTTACTGCTTGCTCAATGTAGAGATTGAATAACATAGGGGATAGATTGGGACTATGTCTCACTCCCTCCTCAACTAATGCTTCTCTTTTATGCCCCTTGACTTTTATTACTGCTGTTTGGTTTCTGTACAAGTTGTAAATATCCTTTTCTTCTTGTATTTCACGCCTGCTACCATCAGAATTTCAAAGAAAGTATTCCAGTCAGCATTGTTGAAACTTTCTCTAAGTCTACAAATGTTATAAGCATAGGTTTGCCTTTCCTTAACCAATTTTCTAAGATATGCCATTGGGTCAGCATTGTCTTGTGTGTTCCAACATACTTCTGGAATCCAAGCCTCCTACCAGTTTTTCCATTCTTCTCCAAAGAATTTGTGTAAATATTTTGAAACCATGACTTATTAAACTCATAGTTCAGTAATACTCACACTGTTCAGCACTTGCTTTCTTTGGAATTGGAATTATTATATTATTCTTGAAGTCTGCAGGAATTTTGCCTGTCTCATACAACTTGCTCATGAGATGGAAGCGTTCATGGCCAGCTCTCCCAAGACTATCAATAGTTCTGACAGATTTCTCATCTACACTCGGGGCTTTATTTTGACTGAAGTCTTTCAGTCCTCTATTAAATTCCTCTTGCAGTATCATATCACCCATCTCATTTTCATCTATATTCTCTTTCATTTCTATAATATTATCTTTAAGTTCATCGCTCCTGTATAGAACTTCTATATACTTCTTCCATCTTTCAGGTTTCCCTTCTTTGGTTAGGATTGGTTTCCCATCTGAGCTCTTAAATATTCATACAGCTGCTTCTCTTTTCTCCAAAGACCTCTTTCATTTTCCTGATATCTATTTTTCCCCTATGGTGATATATCTTCTAACTCCTTACATTTGTTCTCTGGTCATTCTTGCTTAGCAATCTTGAACTTCCTGTCAATCTCATTCTTCAGATGTTTGTATTCCCTTTCACCAGCTCCATTTCCTGCCTTTTTATATTTTCTCCTTTCATCAATTAAATTCAGTATCTTTGGTAGTATCCCAGGATTTATACTAGGTTTTGTCCTTTTACCTATTTGATCCTTTGCTGCCTGCACTATTTCATCTCTCAAATCTATCCATTTGTCTTCTATGTTAATCCTTTCCCTTGCTCCAGTCAGTTTTTGCCTGATGCTCTTCTGAAACCATCAGCAACCTCTGATTATTTCAAATAGTCAGGCCCTGTCTCCTTAATTTACTACCTTTCTGCAATCTCTTCAGTTTTAATTTACAGTTCTGAGAGCACATCTACTCCTGGAAATGCTCTGGGTATAATTCTAACAGATGCCTTTCTCTTTCATTCCTTTCCCCCAGTCCATATTCACCTACTATTCTTCCTTTTCTTCCTTTTACTAATATTGAATTCTAATCTTGCAACACAATTACATTTCCATCTCTCTTAGCTATCTGAATAATTTTTTTATCTCATCTTCTTCAATCTCTTCAGTATCTGCTAAGCTAGTTGGTTTATAAACTTGTACTACTGTAGTGGGGGTGGGCTTCACATCTGGTAGCTCACATGCATTCCTATTTTCTTATTTAGTATTAAACCTAGCACTGCATTATCCCTTTTTCAATTTATATTTATAATCCTGTAATCACCTGTAAAGATGTCCTGTTCCTTCTGTCACTGCACTCCACTAATTCTCACTGTATCTTACTTTAACTTATCCATTTTCCTTTTTAAATTTTCTAGCCTACCTATCTGATTAAGGGATCTAACATTCCATTCTCCAATCCATAGAACACTAGCTTTGTTTCTCCTGATGACAACATCCTCCTGAGTAGTCTCCACCCAGAGATCCCCCTGTAGTTTCCCCTTGCTTTCAGCCATTCGCAATACCAGCACAGCAAGGCCATTTCGGTTGATGTTACAAGGCCAGATTAGTCAGTCATCCAAACTATTGCCCTCGTAACTTCTGGAAAGGCTCCTGCTCCTCATCAGGAACCACATATTTGTCTGGCCTCTCAACAGATAGCCCCCCCAACTGTGTTTGCACCTACAGACCTAAAGTATGGGTATCTATATCACAGAGGTACACAAAGCCATTCCATCAGCAGTAAGGTCTACAGTTCAAGGGGACCAAAAATTTAATACAATCTTAAAAAATCAATTTGGCTTCCAAAAAGACAAAAGTACAATTTATGCTATCAATGAATTTATGAATAATGTTAGTTCCATTTATCATGTACCAGAATTAAAGGGCCTTTTGAAGAATAGTAGATTACAATACTAAGCTTGTTTGATTAAACTTGCAGTTCCATCTTTTTTACAACTATATTTTACCTTAAATTGGTAGTTTGAAGTACAAAAGGGTAGCCTGTGGAGTCAATGTATTTTATGAAAATAATTATTTAAATTTCTCTGTATTCCAAGCCTTTTTGTAACATGTTGGAACATTAATTTTACATTTAATTTTTAAAGAATTCAATTTTTCTATAAATTCTATTTGTTACACTTGATCATAAATAGCATATATTTTGCAATTTGCAACATTTTGGTTATGAAATTTCTCCTAACATTTTCTTGTCTATGAAACCAAGAGCTGCGATCATTTTTCGGAAAAAAAACTCAATTTTTCATAAAAATCTGGAATGTGAAAGAAAATATTAAATGCACATTATTTCAGCAATGTGACATACTCCTCAAGTTTTAAAAAAAACTCTGTTTCAAAATTATTTTCAATAATATATAATTATTTTTATTTTTGTAAATTTTGCTAATCTCAACGTGCATCTTTGCATGAGTTCACCCAGGTATGCAGAAAAATATGTATAAAAGCTAATTTCAGCAGTTACCAGTTCTGGAACAATATAGAATTTCAAGCTATAATATATCATTTGTCATACAGACCAAGAGTTAATCTGTCTGTCTCTCAAGCTGGAGTGGGACAGTCTTTGTCAAGATGCTATGTAGGATATGCATCTTTGTGTTGTGTAGAGCAAGTGCACCATGTAAATCTTTTATACTGGAAACTGTGATTTGTAATTGAAAATGTTTAATGAAATTATTACTTGAGGATTGTGAATGCTGCAAAATCTGTGTAAGCTTCTGACAAGATTCACTTCACTAATATGCAGAAATAGGCTGAGTGTAATAATGTGACAAAAGAAATTGTTCAGTTTTTTAATGAAAGCCACTTAAATGTAAGCACCAGTAAAACATGTTTGATGGATCTTGATAAAAGGAGTTTGAATAATGAAATTAAATTATAAATTGGCAACGAACTGGTAAATAAAGAGTCTAGTGTAAAATTCCTTGGCCTAACAATCCAAAGCAACCTGAAATGGGACACACAAATTGACTCCCTAGCAACTAAGTCGTCATAAAATATATTTGCAATCAGTACTATTAGCAATTTCTGTAAAGACACTGTAGTCCGAAAGACTACATACTCACTTGAACTACGGTATTGAAATTTGGGGGAAGGGGGGCAAAAACCAAAGCTAATCTAGACAAGCTACTCATTCTTCAAAAAAGGGGTGTGAGAATAATCTGTGGAGCAAAATAGAGGGAGTCTTGTTGCAACTTGTTTCCAAAAACAGGGGTGTTAGCTGTTATAAACACATACATTCTAAAAGCCATATTGCTTGTGAAAAGACTGCGCCCAAACACTTATTCGGATTTCCAGCAGTACAATACTAGATATAAAGAAAGATTTTACATTGGCAGCCACAGAACAGCACTTTACGAAAAAGGGCCTCAGTTTTTTTTTTTGGTCATCAGTCTACTGACTGGTTTGATGCGGCCCGCCACGAATTCCTTTCCTGTGCTAACCTCTTCATCTCAGAGTAGCACTTGCAACCTACGTCCTCAATTATTTGCTTGACATATTCCAATCTCTGTCTTCCTCTACAGTTTTTGCCATCTACAGCTCCCTCTAGTACCATGGAAGTCATTTCCTCATGTCTTAGCAGATGTCCTATCATCCTGTCCCTTCTCCTTATCAGTGTTTTCCACATATTCCTTTCCTCTCCGATTCTGCATAGAACCTCCTCATTCCTTACCTTATCAGTCCACCTAATTTTCAACATTTGTCTATAGCACCACATCTCAAATGCTTCGATTCTCCTCTGTTCCGGTTTTCCCACAGTCCATGTTTCACTACCATACAATGCTGTACTCCAGACGTACATCCTCAGAAATTTCTTCCTCAAATTAAGGCCGGTATTTGATATTAGTAGACTTCTCTTGGCCAGAAATGCCTTTTTTGCCATAGCGAGTCTGCTTTTGATGTCCTCCTTGCTCCGTCCATCATTGGTTATTTTACTGCCTAGGTAGCAGAATTCCTTAACTTCTTTGATTTCGTGACCCTCAATCCTGATGTTAAGTTTCTCGCTATTCTCATTTCTACTACTTCTCATTACCTTCGTCTTTCTCCGATTTACTCTCAAACCATACTGTGTACTCATTAGACTGTTCATTCCGTTCAGCAGATCATTTAATTCTTCTTCACTTTCACTCAGGATAGCAATGTCATCAGCGAATCGTATCACTGATATCCTTTCACCTTGTATTTTAATTCCACTCCTGAACCTTTCTTTTATTTCCATCATTGCTTCCTCGATGTACAGATTGAAGAGTAGGGGTGAAAGGCTACAGCCTTGTCTTACACCCTTCTTAATACGAGCACTTCGTTCTTGATCACCCACTCTTATTATTCCCTCTTGGTTGTTGTACATATTGTATATGACCCGTCTCTCCCTATAGCTTACCCCTACTTTTTTCAGAATCTCGAACAGCTTGCACGATTTTATATTGTCGAATGCTTTTTCCAGGTCGACAAATCCTATGAAAGTGTCTTGATTTTTCTTTAGCTTGCTTCCATTATTAGCCGTAACGTCAGAATTGCCTCTCTCGTCCCTTTACTTTTCCTAAAGCCAAACTGATCGTCACCTAGCGCATTCTCAATTTTCTTTTCCATTCTTCTGTATATTATTCTTGTAAGCAGCTTCAATGCATGAGCTATTAAACTGATTGTGCAATAATTCTCGCACTTGTCAGCTCTTGCCGTCTTCGGAATTGTGTGGATGATGCTTTTCCGAAAGTCAGATGGTATATCGCCAGACTCATATATTCTACACACCAACATGAATAGTCGTCTTCTAGCCACTTCCCCCAATGATTTTAGAAATTCTGATGGAATGTTATCTATCCCTTCTGCCTTATTTGACTGTAAGTCCTCCAAAGCTCTTTTAAATTCTGATTCTAATACTGGATCCCCTACCTCTTCTAAATCGACTCCTGTTTCTTCTTCTATCACATCAGACAAATCTTCACCCTCATAGAGGCTTTCAATGTATTCTTTCCACCAATCTGCTCTCTCCTCTGCATTTAACAGTGGAATTCCCGTTGCACTCTTAATGTTACCACCGTTGCTTTTAATGTCACCAAAGGTTGTTTTGACTTTCCTGTATGCTAAGTCTGTCCTTCCGACAGTCATATCTCTTTGGATGTCTTCACATTTTTCCTGCAGCCATTTCGTCTTAGCTTCCCTGCACTTCCTATTTATTTTATTCCTCAGCGACTTGTATTTCTGTATTCCTGATTTTCCCGGAACATGTTTGTACTTCCTCCTTTCATCAATCAACTGAAGTATTTCTTCTGTTACCCATGGTTTCTTCACAGCTACCTTCTTTGTACCTATGTTTTCCTTCCCAACTTCTGTGATGGCCCTTTTTAGAGATGTCCATTCCTCTTCAACTGTACTGCCTACTGCGCTATTCCTTATTGCTGTATCTATAGCGATAGAGAACTTCAAACGTATCTCGTCATTCCTTAGTACTTCCGTATCCAACTTCTTTGCGTATTGATTCTTCCTGACTAATGTCTTGAACTTCAGCCTACTCTTCATCACTACTATATTGTGATCTGAGTCTATATCTGCTCCTGGGTACGCCTTACAATCCAGTATCTGATTTCGGAATCTCTGTCTGACCATGATGTAATCTAATTGAAATCTTCCCATATCTCCCAGCCTTTTCCAAGTATACCTCCTCCTCTTGTGATTCTTGAACAGGGTATTCGCTATTACTAGCTTAAACTTGTTACAGAACTCAATTAGTCTTTCTCCTCTTTCATTCCTTGTCCCAAGCCCATAGTTTCCCATAACCTTTTCTTCTACTCCTTCCCCTACAACTGCATTCCAGTCGCCCATGACTATTAGATTTTCATCCCCCTTTACATACTGCATTACCCTTTCAATATCCTCATACACTTTCTCTATCTGTTCATCTTCAGCTTGCGACGTCGGCATGTATACCTGAACTATCGTTGTCGGTGTTGGTCTGCTGTCGATTCTGATTAGAACAACCCGGTCACTGAACTGTTCACAGTAACACACCCTCTGCCCTACCTTCCTATTCATAACGAATCCTACACCTGTTATACCATTTTCTGCTGCTGTTGATATTACCCGATACTCATCTGACCAGAAATCCTTGTCTTCCTTCCACTTCACATCACTGACCCCTACTAGATTGAGCCTTTGCATTTCCCTTTTCAGATTTTCTAGTTTCCCTACCACGTTCAAGCTTCTGACATTCCATGCCCCAACTTGTAGAACGTTATCCTTTTGTTGATTATTCAATCTTCCCCTCCGGGAGATCCCCTCCGGGAGATCCGAATGGGGGACTATTCCAGAATCTTTTGCCAATGGAGAGATCATTATGACACTTCTTCAATTACAGGCCACATGTCCTGTGGATACACGTTACGCGTCTTTAATGCAGTGGTTTCCATTGCCTTCTGCATCCTCATGTCGTTGATCATTGCTGATTCTTCCGCCTTTAGGGGCAATTTCCCACCCCTAGGACAAGAGAGTGCCCTGAACCTCTATCCGCTCCTCTGCCCTCTTTGACAAGGCCGTTGGCAGAATGAGGCTGACTTCTTATGCCGGAAGTCTTCGGCCGCCAATGCTTATTATTTATCAAAATTTAGGCAGTGGCGAGGATCGAACCCGGGACCGAAGACGTTTTGATTATGAATCAAATATGCTACCCCTAGACCTCAGTACACAGGTATAAAATTAGGTAATGCACTGCCTAGTGCAGTCATGGCTCTTCCTACAATTAAACTGAAACATCAGCTTAAGAAATTTTTAGTAAAACACCCTTTCTACACATTAGAAGAGTACCATACTTATATGAAGAACAACAAATGCTTTGTGAAATTATGTAAATAGAAATTAGTAAACATCTTATTGTAATTTTTTTGTAAATTAATGACCTATTCAGAAGAATGTGTTTTGTGTATTGTACAAACAACTATAATTATTACCATTTCTTTGTACATGTGCAGTGTACCATTCGATGTTGAATAAAGCTATTATTATTATTATTATTATTATTATTATTATTATTATTATTAAGTCCCATTGTATGCCATTTTGGATGGGAAATAAATGACAATATTATGAAAATGCGAATAAGTATCTTCATTTATGTTCAACAACTTGGACCTTTACATCATCCCACGGACAATAAGAAGACAAGGTACAGACTGACAATTCTATCAATGAAATAAGATGGGTCTTAAAAGTTTGTGCTCACTGAAATAGCCATTTTAGAACCAATTTTATACACTGCTATTTTTCATTACGTACAGTACCCACTATTTATCTAACTGAAGAAATGCAATTATTTATCACCAAACTCCAAAATAATGACTTTTAATTACCCAAAACACTTCATTGTGTGAACATTCTTATGAGTAGTTCTTACAATGGTGTAAATCATATCTGACAGAGAAAAAGCAAAGGGTTATTGTAACATCAACCTAAGAAACTACTCCTTAAAGTGGAGAACTATTTCACAAAGATTACTACAAGGGCCAATCTTTGGCTCAATCCTATTTCTATTTTGCATAAATGACTTACCTATATAAGTAGATATAAATTATCATTCAGTTTTGTTTGTGGATGTCACATAAGCATTGATACAGAAATAAAAATGCAGAAGAAATTTGTGAAAATATCATAAACACTCTAGGAACCTAGATTTCAGGTTCCATCCAAATGTCCTAACACAGCTGATGCAGTTTGTATCATATCATATCAATCCCCCTCCATCCACGTACAAAGACAAGAGTTCAGAGACTGTTACCTCAATGAATAGAATAAATTACCAAAATTTCAAAAATCTAAAAGCAGTGAGTTCCTTTTTAAACTTTTAATAATCATCCTAATAGTCCTCTTTTGACCTATAATGACTTTTTCAGTTCTAAGAATTTCTTGGAAATTGTTCCACACCTAATATTTAAATAGCTATACTCAAAATATATTCTTTATTCACAATAGCTGTTACATACTATATTATTGTATGGAGGACATAGTACTCTGTTGGTTGTATTTATGCAAGTGCTGTAAAATGCTCATCCAATTTATAGCTCTCAACATGCAACAGATTAAAAAAATGTTTGTCATAAAGTCGTTACCTATTTTCAAGCCAAGTTATGTGAATCAGTGGATAAGTCACTGAACTCACATTTAGAAAAAATAAAGTTTGAAATGCAGGTTGGTGGAATTATTCCATTTGCAACTGTTCTACTTGTTAGATACTTTTTTTCTTTTTTGTTGTAATGTACTGGTAATTAACATGCCAAATCTACATAAAATGTTGAAATTCATATTTAGGTCATACTCCATTAAAATATATTATTCAGTAGTTCATCCATGCTATACTGAACCAAATGATCCATTTAGTTTTACATAAAACATTTTCTTTTTAGAAAAATTGGTAATTGATTATATTCTCATGCCATGTAATTATAAAATATTGTGAACTAACAGTTGTTTATTTCTACAGTAATTTACCTCATTTAAAAGCTTTAATTTCACTCTGCCAAGTCATTGGTTTACTTTCTTTAAAAATTGAGTAACTGAAACATTACATGTAATTAAATTTTTCATTCTATTGAAAACATTTTCGACATTTTTTCTCAGATTTGATGTTACACTCATATGTGTAAATTTGGAACCTGGGATATTTACATTAAACTCAATAAACCACCACATAGGTATACACTGCATCAACCAAATAGTTCACTGAACTGTATTACTTCTGCAGTTATCTTTCACACAGTTAAACAAAATTATTGCTTGGTTTGAAACAATGACATCATCAGTACTAAATTTGACTATTTTATTGTTATAAACTAAACTAAATTAACATTTGGTGAAGACTAGTAAGTGTTTAAAATAGTATGAATGAGGATTTCAGTGTGGAAATATGTTCCATGTCACTGTGTAGAAGCTATTACATAAAGTTACTAACTTGGTTTGGTAGTATGATCGTGAAGAAAAGTGGACAGATCAGAACAATGTTAATATTTTCAAATGAAGTCATTCTGCTTTTGGCTGTTCAAACATGTTTTAACAGCCAAACGCAGAATGATTTCATTAAGAAATTTCACGAAGGCTGTGGTCCCAGTTATCATCAAACAATGTTAATGATAACATTCTTACTGACAAAAGATGCATTGTGAACTGGTTTCCAACAAAGTGTGTTAATATAAATACAGGGTGTCCCAAAATAATGTATACACTCTTTGAAATAGAATATGTCTTTAATTAAAGGAAACAGAAATACAATTTTTATGGGTAATAGTTTAGAAGGTGGTGAAAAACATAAGAATTGTTTCTTTTGTTTCAGAATTGTCAGCAAATATCACAATATTGTTTGAACAATGGAAACAGGTGCTACAGTGTTACTGGAAACAGAGGATGTGAGTGTAGTACACCGACATTGGAGAGTTGAATTTGGAACACCACCACTGACAAGAGTAACCATTACAAGAATCAGAGATAAGTTTGAAGTCAAAGGAACAGTGCATGATATGAAAAAGTGACATAGCAGATGAAATAGAAGTTCAACAGACAATGAGTGTGTCAATGCAGTAATCCAGGCATACACACAATCCCTGAAGAAATCTGTGAGGCAATGCTCTCATGAGACTGGGATCTGCAGAAGCAGTGTTCATAGAATTTTGTGGTATCAGAACTTTAAGCCTTACGTTCCAAGACTTCTCCATGCTCTTAATGAGGATGATCCTGATAGGCAAAGCGAATTTTGTGAGCAGTGCATTAACAGATGTGAAGAAGAGCAATGTTTCCAAGACCAAATTCTTTGGTCAGATGAAGCGACATTTAAACTTGATGGAACAGTTAACTGCCATAACTGCATGTACTGGGCCAAGGAGAATCCATACATAACCGAGCAAAGGCATGTTAATCTACCAGAACTAACAATCTGGTATGGTCTGTCTTCTAGAGGGTTAATCATGCCATACTTCTTTGACAACAGTGTCATGGGCGACTCGTACTTGCCTGGAAATGATAACTCCTGGTCTTAGCGTTGGTTTTGAAAGGAAGATTATTACTTTCAACAGGAGGGGGTGCCACCTCAATTTCACCTGGATGTGAGGGCATTTCTCAATTGTACATTCCCTGGATAGGATCAAGAGGGAGTATGGAGTATCCTGCTCGTTCTCCAGATTTAACTCCTCTAGACTTTTTCTGTGGGGTACTCTCAAGAACACAGTTTACACTGTGAGACCACATACACTAGATGATCTTAGAGAGCAAATTGAGAAAGCCTGTGATGCTATTCCATTGGAAACAATAAAGTTGGCATGTCACTCAGTCGTAATTCATTGTTGATGGTGTATTGCGATGGACGGACACTAGTTTGAACGTTTACCAAGTCAGAACATGAGGCACCTAACACCAATAAAATTGTATTTTTAACCACTTTCATTAAAGAGGTGTTGAGTTTCAAAGAGTGTACACATTATTTTGGGACACACTGTATATGTGGCAGAATATCAACCTTGATGGCGTTGCACCTGTTACTGAACTGTGAGATGATCAAATAAAACAATTTAAGAGTAAGAGACTTCAATGCGTCATGCGCTCCTGAGGACTTGCAGCAGTACAATCAAGTTAGTATCATTACAGATTCAAATCCCCAGCTGGCTGTCCTGATTTAAGTTTTCTGTGATTTGTGTAAATCACCAACATGACTACTTCAAAGGTTCCTTTGAAATGGCATTGCTAATTTCCAGTCAATAATTGTCCAATCTAAACTTGTACTCAGGTCTAATGAGCTTGTCACTTATGAGACATTGATCTCCCTTACTTCCTTTCTTCTCTCTATCTTTTATTTTCAGTTTAGTTTGGCTGGAGATATTACTATGCAGCAGTTTGCGCTGTCAGACAAGTGAAAATATAATGTGGAATAATGACAATATTATGAAAAGGATAGATTGCTACTCACCATATAGAGGAGATGCTGAGTCACAGACAGGCACAACACAAAGACTGCTTTTGGCAAAAAGGCCTTATTCTAAATCAGACAATGCACACACATTAATGTAAGCAAAATCATGGAGGCCAGATTGTGAGCAACTTTGCATGATGGGAAAAGCACTCTGGGTGGTGGATGTGAAGAGGAGGTTGGCATGGGGAGGGTGAGGAATTGAAAGGAGGGGTGGCGGATGGTAAAGTTCTGCTGGTGAGAGTATACAGGGACATGGTGAAGACAGGGTAGGGCAGCTAGGTGCAATGGGAGGGGGGGAGGGGGAGGAGAGAAGTAGAGGAGTGGTAAAAAGACTGTGGATACCCTGATGGAATAGAAGGTTATGTAATGCTGGAATGGGAGTAGGTAAGGAGGTAGATGCGTGAAGGACAGGGAGTAATAAAGACTGAGGCCAGGGGGTTTTGGGAACATAAGATATAATGCAAAGAGGGTTCCCACCTGTGCAATTTGGAAAAATTGGCATTCGTAGCAAGGTTCCAGATGGTACATGCTGGGAAGCAGTCACTGAAGTGAAGAACATTGTAATGGGCAGCATGCTCAGCAACTGAGTGGTCTTGCATTGTCTTAGCTACAGTTTGTTGGTGGTCATTCTTGGGCCAGAAAGCTTGTTGCTTGTCATGCCCAGATAGAATGCAGTGCAGTGGTTGTATTGTAGCTTGTACAACCTTCTCCCAACATCAACAGTTGCTTACAGTCTGGCCTCAGTGGTCAGGGACAGTTGTCATGTTTGTACGAGTTGTGCTTGGACAGGGCGGCAACTCAAATTTGGAAGAAAAGGAATTCCATAAGAATTTCGGATGTGAGGAGAAAGAAGGTGTCAAGAAGCTTTTGATAAATTAATGGTGTGGGGAGAGGGGTAGCACACTGCAATAAAGACTTTTCTTTTCTCTCAGGTGAGCTATATACCAGCCATAATCAGTAGTTTAACCATTTTTTTAAATATTGATAATTTATATGGAATAATATTCATACAGTTGAGATATTAACCATTTTAAAAGTTGTGATTTATAAAATTCAATTTCAGTGCTAGGTTAAAAATGCAGAATTCCCCGATATTTTATGAAATTCCTGAAATACCTCTGATTTTTCCAAGGACAATGTAATTCCCTGAGAAAACCAGGTTTTCAAAAAGAACTGCCACCTTTTTGCATGAATGTGTGAGTGTTGTCTACTTTAGAAGAAGGGCTTTCAGACAAAAGCTCACATGTTTAGCAGTCTTTTTTTTGTGTCAGTCTGTGACTCAACATATCTTTTCTATGGTGAGTAGCAATCTATCCTTTTCATAATACCAAAGTTCATCCTATTTGTTTTTTATTAGGGTGTTAGTTGTTTATTTGTTGAGTAGTTGTTTTCTTCTAGCCTTTAGGCAGCTTCTCTCCCATCGGAGAAATTCCAGTGTGTAGCAACTACATCTAACGAACAAAACGCAATGTTGAGTTGAAAAGTTTCAGGACTCTGCTACTGTGGACATCATGTCTGTAAAAGAATTATGTGCATAAAATGTAAAACTGTGTTTCATTTCTCCTGTGTAAATGTCAACTCTAAACAAAAGTTCTGGCTGTGTATGGAAGATGAGTTAGGACTAGACTTGAATAACAAAGACTGTACTTACAATATAATCAATGTGCTCATTGATGAGGTTAAAGAATTAAAAAAGTAAATCTGACGAGCTCCAATGACAGAAGTTACAAAATGATGGTGAAATACTCAGAGGGGGGGGGGGGGGGGGGGGGGGGGGGGAGTTCCAAATCGTGAAAACAAAAACTCTATAAACGAAATTGTTGCAAAAACCAATCAGTATATTACGCCTAAAACAACATCTAAAGCTGTGAAAAAAATTACGAATGATTCCTCGTTATACATTACGACAAGGAACAGGTTTGATGTGCTACAAGAAGATGAAAATTGTGAACAACAAAGCACTGAGATAAATAAAAACTTCATAGTTCAAGAAAACAGCAAAAGTAGCGAGAAACATTCGTACAACAGACACAGCAGTAACATAAAAAGCTCACCTAAACACAAAAAAAAAGAATAACAGTGTTTGCAGACAGCCATGGGCGATCAGTTGCAGCTAACTTAATGCATCAAAGTCATAAACATTTCGTAATCCAAGGAAATGTTATACCAGGTGCACCATTAACTTCAATACTTGAAAGCTGTAACAACTTACAGAGTCTCACAATGAATGACACAGTTGTAATCTGGGGTGGCACAAATGATGTAGCCAAAAACGAAGCAGACAGGGCATTAAATGCTATAACATCAGCATTAATTAAGCTTCAGCATACAAATGTAATCATAGTAGGGATACCCCATAGATATGATCTTGAAAACTGGTCTTGTGTGAATGATGAAACCAGGAAACAAATAGGAAAATAGCCAAAATAGTGAAATCTTTCCAAAACACTCAGTTTGTAACAGTCCCTGAGAACAGAGACTGGTACACTTCTCACGGACTACACCTAAATGCTAATGGCAAGGAAGAAATGGCCAGAACTTTACTTGCAGTCATCTCTCCAAAAAATCAACTAAAGCCTGCAATATCACTCGAGTGGAAGGATCCAGATGGAACTGAGCAAATAATACCACAGCAAGAAAAAATTACAGTACCAGAAATCAACCACAATGTTGTCAAGAGGACAGTAACGAACAATGGAGTAGGAAGATCAGTTTGCAGCAACAGGATATTCAAAAGTCCAGAAACACATTGTGCCCCTAGAAGATCCTCAAGACCAATAAAACCCAGAGTTCAAAGTGACATGTTTTTGTGGGAAAGTAAAGCAACTAACAAATTCCCAGGACTGGGTAAAAACAACTTGCCAAGCCAGCTAGTTAAAACAACAGAAGCTGTGGCATCAACTGCACACTCTTCAGCATCACTTAATCAAATGTGGTGGAGTGTACAACTCCAGTTACTGCAACACCAGGTGGTTCGGCAACTCCTCGGACTGTATGGAGCAAGAAGGCACCTCAACAGCTACCTTGACAACTAGACAGACAGAAGCCAGGTTGGGTAGTAGATCAAGAAATGCAAGATCGCCAAAGAACAGGAACACTTTTAATGCCTGGATCCAGAAATTATGTAAGTGAACCAACTCAGTGCATTTTAAAGGAAGATAATCAGAGTGACCAGTTAAAAATACCACTAAGGCTCATGCACCTAAACATACAGTACCTTAGAAATAAGCTTAATATATTACAGGTTTTTGTAAATGAACAGTCACCTCATATAGTAGTGTTAACTGAGCATGGATTAAAATCTGATGAAATTATTTACTGTAAACTAGACGGCTACTCCTTTGCAAATAGTTATTGTAGACAGCAACATAAGGGTGGTGGTGTGGCAGTTTACATTAGTGAGAATCTCGAGTACAAGAAAATAAACTATCTAGACCAATACAACAAAGAAGGCTTGATTGAAGTGACAGGCATTGAAGTCCACACCAAAGAGTGTAGAGAGGTTATGAGAAAACATAAAGTTATTGGGATTTATCATCCACCAAAGGCTGATGTAGTTAGCTTCATAGACATATTTAGTAGAGTAGTGGGACGTTGTGGTCCCAGTGACCTAACTATACTTGGTGATCTGAATACTGAGGCAAAATCTTACAGTTTGTGTAATATGAGGTTAATAGATACTCTTAACCCATATAATCTCATAAATGTAGTAAATAGTGATACCAGGGTAACGAAGTCCACATCTAGCAGAATTGATTACATTATACTATGTAAACATATTAAAGACAGTGTTAGGTGCTGGAATATGGATTTTCACTACTCTGACCACAAATGCCAGCTTGTAGAGTATGTAAACACAAGCATCCCAAAAATGACAAAAGTTATAGAAAATAAAAGAATCCTAAAAGAGGGTTTCATCCTAGCCCTAAGAAATAAATTAGCTATAGAGGACTGGGATCTGGTTTACCAGACTGAAGGATCTAAAAACAAATGGGCCAAATTCTATGATACTATGCTAAGACACTTTGACAGATGCTGCCCTGTTAAGAAAATACAAGAAGTGTTCACCCATAACCAAAGTGCAAAAACCAACAGACTGATACTTCCAGCAAATATGATAAAACTCAGGCAAAACATCCAGGACCTGGATGTGTTACGTAAGTCAACAAACCTGCAGGTCTTTAAGGCCAAGTACAGCGAACCCAAGAAAATCCTTAAGAAAGAGCTTTCAAATCTAAGAAAACAGACATACAGCAGTGAAATAGCTCAATCAGACAATATAGCCAAGACCTCATGGAGAATTGTAAATCAATTTCACAAAGCCACACCGAAGCCAGAAACTGAAATTGTAAATATAAGACATGAAGAAAACACAATTAAATATCCTAATAAAGTCTGCAATGTTTTCAATAAATACTTTATATCTGCAGCTGTTAGTCCAGTTAATAACACAATTGTGAGGAGTGAGGTAAAGCTCTGCTCCTTTGAAGAGCCACCTTTTGAATTCAAACAAGTAAGTGAAAAAGAAATAGGCAGGATAATAAATAACCTAAAGAATAAGTTCTCATCTGGATGGGATGGTTTGAGTAGTATTGTGATTAAAAAATGTAATAAGGAATTAGTTAAAATAATCACTCACCTGGTAAACTGAAGTATTAGAGAACATACATTTCCAAATGTATTGAAACGAAGCAATGTTAAACCAGTGCATGAAAAAGGATCCAAGGAAGAGGTTTCAAATTTCAGGCCCATATCATTAATACCTGTCTTCAGCAAAGTATTTGAAGTTGTGCTGCTGACACAACTTAGTGACTATATCTTGAAAAATAAGTTCCTAACAGAGACACAACATGGATTCTGAAAAGATCATAGTACTATCACAGCAATTACGGAATTTCTTCACAAAGTGTATGGTGTCCTTGATCAAGGAATGCAAACAGCTGGCATATTTCTAGACCTTACTAAAGCCTTTGACTCGGTAAACCATGAGTTACTTTTAAGTAAACTTGAGTCATACAATGTAAATGCTGCATCCATGCAATTGCTGGCTACATATTTATTTAACCACAAGCAGTGTACAAAGCTGACTTACAAAATCAATAATCAGATCATTAATTTCCAGTCCAAATATGAGACAGTCACACCAGGTGTACCCCAGGGCTCAATTTTGGGCCCTTTGCTTTTCCTAGTGTACATACATGATATAGAGCAACCTTTGAACTCCCAATTGATAACCTTTGCAGACGATACCTCACTGTTATTTCTTGGTAAACAAAATGATGAGTTAACGTTGGTAGCAACTGAGGGACTACATCAAATGACTACTTATTTTCAAGATCAAGGTTTGAAAGTTAATATCAGTAAATCTCAGTTATTGCCATTTAAACTTACAAACTCACACCAAACCTCTATCAGCAACATAGGTGGAATTCAAGTAGTGGGCACAGAAGGCTGCAGATTTCTAGGTATTCACCTAGATGAAAATCTAAGATGGGTAAACGATATCAAATTTTTATGCAATAAAATCAGCAGTTCATTATATCTAATCAGCCAGTTATCAAAAGTAGTCCCACATCAGACATTTTAAATAATTTATTATGGAACCATTTTTGCACAGATTAATTACGGAATAGAGATATGGGGTTGTGCTGCCGACATACATATGAACAGAATATTAACCCTACAGAAAAGAGCAGTCAGAATTATCCATGGATTAGGGAAATCTTTGTTCATCATAAATACCTCACAGTCTACTCACTGTATCTTTACAAATTAATTATATTTTTTGTAACACATCAAAACAAAGCAACAAAGTGCTCTGATATGCATGCCTATAATACAAGAAATAAAGACTGCTACTACAGACAAAGAACAAAATTAAAAACAACAGACCATAGTCCACGCATTAGTGCTCAAATATGGTACAACAGATTACCGAGCTCTTTAAGGTGCCACAAAGGGAACTTATTCAAAGTGAAACTGAAATATTTCTTGATTGACAAGTGTTTATATTCTTTAAGTGAATATTAATATTAAACTAAAATAAATCATTGTGTAAAATCTGAATATTTGTAATAGGTACAATGTAACACCCAATATTGTGCCTTATTAGGTACAATGGTACATTTGTATCATGTATGAGTAATCACATATGTATTTATGACTGTACTAAACTTGTAAAAAAATGCTATGACGTTTGCAAAAGACACCAGTTGGTGTCTCCATGCAAAAAAATACAATAAATAAAAATAAATAAATAAATAAATAAATATTTGTTGCTGATTATCATGTAAATGTCATCAGCAAACTATACTATTTTCTCTTCCATGCCATACCAAAAGAAAATATTAAGGTAAATTAGAAACAATATGATAACCCCTATATTACATTGAGGGACACCAATGGTTATACATTCTTTGCTAGGAGGCTATTTATCTATGTATTAAGATCCACCAACCATAACACTGTAAATAAAATATGTAAAATCACATTTTCACTTTGCATTAGGGAATACAAACCTATTACAGGAGAGAAGGTAGTGCCAGGAGACATATCTGATAATGATGATGTTGCCTCAGGCAATCTCAACAATGTTTTTGGAGTTACAATTATCAAAGGTTTTCTGTAAGGCCAAAGAACCTAAAAATGAGAAATAACAGAACTTGATTTAGAACTTTTGTGCTTGTTCATTCACAATTCATACATTATACTATAATTATAAAGTCTTTAGGCAGTGGCAAATCTTAGCTGTTGATCATGGACTTGGGATGTGGACAGTTCATTCATTCATTCACACATTGTTTTATGTAAGTCCCATATTTAAGGGGAACTTTCAGGGATATGGAACAAGTCATGTTACAAATTAAGAGGCCATATTGAAGGGGAACTTTCAGGGATATGGAACAAGTCATCTTACAAATTAAGAGGCAGAAGTAACTGCCCAGGGCTGCTTCTGTAAAGTGTACTAACAATGAATTGTGACTAATGCTAATCTACTCATACTGACAGTTATCATAGTTACTTCTTGATCGCTTTATATGTGTATGTTACGGGAAAAACGAATACTTTGAAAAGTGACATTGATCCTTCTCCTATACTACTCAGTTGCTGTTTTGAATTAATACATACAAAAATCATATAATTTTACGTAGAACCTTATCAGCAGTCTACATACTAGAAAAGTTAAGCTCTTTATGATATTAGAGTTACACAGAATGTACACTCTTGAGTCCAGATAATCTGATAAATTGAAGGAGTGACTAAATATTTAATGTTTTGCTTTGTTTTTCAATATTTGAGGATTTTCAATTTCCTGCTTGATGTGCAAAAGTGATCTGCTATAGACACTTACACTACACTATAAAACTCCATTCTCAACCTTATTTTTATTTCTAGAATCGTGGTTGTGAATTCATCCTAAATCAACTTTTGTTATTAACTGCAAATACTATTTCAGAGTGTATGTATCGGCACAGAAGTATAAAGTCTCTAAAGAGGCTTCTGTAAAAAGTTCAGTTACCAACTTTGCACAACATTCTTATTGCATGTTTCTGCAGAAAAACACTTTTCCCCCTCAGTTGCATTACCCAAGAAGATTATGCCATAAGATAGTTTTGAGCCCAAGTATGTAAAGTATACTAGCATTATTGACTAAAGGTCAACAAAATGAAAACTGAGATTTATGCTTGTAAAGCAGACAAACTGAGGTTTTTGGATAACTTATCCACAAGCTGGTCAAGTGAAGCTGACCTGTGTGGAAAGCAAGCTGAGAGGAATGAATAACATGCAAAAAACTGTGCCATGAGCATGCTGTGCTCTTAACATATCTATCTTGTGGAATTTTTCAAAGATTTAATGAAGAAAATCTTCCACTGATTTGATAGCCTCTATTTCACACTTTCCAATTATTTGCTGTGTTTAGATTTAGATGCAAGTGCAGTATTTTCAAGTCTTCAGATCATCTACACACTTTGCAATTATTTGCTGAGTTTAGGTTCAGATGTAGATGCAATCTTTTCCAAATCTTCAGATCACTCTACACACTTTGTAATTATTTACTGAATTTGGATTTAGATGCATATGCAGTCTTTTCCAAATTTTCAAATCACTCTACAATCAATAATGTGTTCTCAAATATACAGTTCTTAAAATCATACAATTAAAATATATTTTGCAGTTCTTTTTCTGGGTGTTTAATAGTGAATTTTCTGTGAAACATGAGGCAGAATCATCCACATCTACATCTACATTTATACTCTGCAAGCCACCCAACGGTGTGTGGCGGAGGGCACTTTACGTGCCACTGTCATTACCTCCGTTTCCTGTTCCAGTCGCGTATGGTTTGCGAGAAGAACGACTGTCTGAAAGACTCCATGCGCGTTCTAATCACTCTAATTTTACATTCGTGATCTCCTCGGGAGGTATAGGTAGGGGGAAGCAATATATTCGATACCTCATCCAGAAACGCACCCTCTCGAAACCTGGCGAGCAAGCTACACCGCGATGCAGAGCGCCTCTCTTGCAGAGTCTGCCACTTGAGTTTGTTAAACATCTCCGTAACGCTATCATGGTTACCAAATAACCCTGTGACGAAACGCGCCGCTCTTCTTTGGATCTTCTCTATCTGGTACGGATCCCACACTGATGAGCAATACTCAAGTATAGGTCGAACGAGTGTTTTGTAAGCCACCTCCTTTGTTGATGGACTACATTTTCTAAGGACTCTCCCAATGAATCTCAACCTGGTACCCGCCTTACCAACAATTAATTTTATATGATCATTCCACTTCAAATTGTTCTGCACGTATACTCCCAGATATTTTACAGAAGTAACTGCTACCAGTGTTTGTTCCGCTATCATATAATCATACAATAAAGGATCCTTCTTTCTATGTATTCGCAATACATCACATTTGTATATGTTAAGGGTCAGTTGGCACTCCCTGCACCAAGTGCCTATCCGCTGCAGATCTTCCTGCATTTCGCTACAATTTTCTAATGCTGCAACTTCTCTGTATACTACAGCATCATCCGCGAAAAGCCGCATGGAACTTCCGACACTATCTACTAGGTCATTTATATATATTGTGAAAAGCAATGGTCCCATAACACTCCCCTGTGGCACGCCAGAAGTTACTTTAACGTCTGTAGACGTCTCTCCGTTGATAACAACATGCTGTGTTCTGTTTGCTAAAAACTCTTCAATCCAGCCTCACAGCTGGTCTGATATTCCGTAGGCTCTTACTTTGTTTATCAGGCGACAGTGCGGAACTGTATCGAACGCCTTCCGGAAGTCAAGAAAAATAGCATCTACCTGGGAGCCCGTATCTAATATTTTCTGGGTCTCATGTACAAATAAAGCGAGTTGGGTCTCACACGATCGCTGTTTCCGGAATCCATGTTGATTCCTACAGAGTAGATTCTGGGTTTCCAAAAACGACATGATACTCCAGCAAAAAACATGTTCTAAAATTCTACAATAGATCGACGTCAGAGATATAGGTCTATAGTTTTGCGCATCTGCTCGATGACCCTTCTTGAAGACTGGGACTACCTGTGCTCTTTTCCAATCATTTGGAACCTTCCGTTCCTCTAGAGACTTGCGGTACATGGCTGTTAGAAGGGGGGCAAGTTCTTTCGCGTACTCTGTGTAGAATCGAATTGGTATCCCGTTAGGTCCAGTGGACTTTCCTCTGTCGAGTGATTCCAGTTGCTTTTCTATTCCTTGGACACTTATTTCGATGTCAGCCATTTTTTCGTTTGTGTGAGGATTTAGAGAAGGAACTGCAGTGCGGTCTTCCTCTGTGAAACAGCTTTGGAAAAAGGTGTTTAGTACTTCAGCTTTACGCGTGTCATCCTCTGTTTCAATGGCATCATCATCCCGGAGTGTCTGGATATGCTGTTTTGAGCCACTTACTGATTTAACGTAAGGCCATAACTTCCTAGGATTTTCTGTCAAGTCGGTACATAGAATTTTACTTTCGAATTCACTGAACGCTTCACGCATAGCCCTCCTTACGCTAACTTTGACATCGTTTAGCTTCTGTTTGTCTGAGAGGTTTTGGCTGTGTTTAAACTTGGAGTGAAGCTCTCTTTGCTTTCGCAGTAGTTTCCTAACTTTGTTGTTGTACCACGATGGGTTTTTCCCGTCCCTCACAGTTTTACTCGGCACGTACCTGTCTAAAACGCATTTTACGATTGCCTTGAACTTTTTCCATAAACACTCAACATTGTCAGTGTCGGAACAGAAATTTTCGTTTTGATCTGTTAGGTAGACTGAAATCTGCCTTCTATTACTCTTGCTAAACAGATAAACCTTCCTCCCTTTTTTTATATTCCTATTAACTTCCATATTCAGGGATGTTGCAACGGCCTTATGATCACCGATTCCCTGTTCTGCACATACAGAGTCGAAAAGTTCGGGTCTGTTTGTTATCAGTAGGTCCAAGGTGTTATCTCCACGAGTCGGTTCTCTGTTTAATTGCTCGAGGTAATTTTCGGATAGTGCAATCAGTATAATGTCACTCAATGCTCGTCCCTACCACCCGTCCTAAACATCTGAGTGTCCCAGTCTATATCTGGTAAATTGAAATCTCCACCTAAGACTATAACATGCTGAGAAAATTTATGTGAAATGTATTCCAAATTTTCTCTCAGTTGTTCTGCCACTAATGCTGCTGAGTCGGGAGGTCGGTAAAAGGAGCCAATTATTAACCTAGCTCGGTTGTTGAGTGTAACCTCCACCCATAATAATTCACAGGAACTATCCACTTCTACTTCACTACAGGATAAACTACTACTAACAGCGATGAGCACTCCACCACCGGTTGCATGCAATCTATCCTTTCTAAACACCGTCTGTACCTTTGTAAAAATTTTGGCAGAATTTATCTCTGGCTTCAGCCAGCTTTCTGTACCTATAACGATTTCAGCTTCGGTGCTTTCTATCAACACTTTAAGTTCTGGTACTTTACCAACGCAGCTTCGATAGTATACAATTACAATACCGACTGCTGCTTGGTCCCCGCATGTCCTGACTTTGTCCCGCACCCGTTGAGGCTGTTCCCCTTTCTGCACTTGCCCAAGGCCATCTAACCTAAAAAACCGCCCAGTCCACGCCACACAACCCCTGCTACCCGTGTAGCCGCTTGCTGCGTGTAGTGGACCCCACCACCCCATGGCGCAAGTCGAGGAATCTGCAGCCCACACAGTCGCAGAACTGTCTCAGACTCTGATTCAGACCCTCCACTCAGCTCCGTACCAAAGATCCGCAGTCAGTCCTGTCGACGATGCTGCAGATGGTGAGCTCTGCTTTCATCCTGCTAGCGAGACTGGCAGTCTTCACCAAATCAGATAGCCACTGGAAGCCAGAGAGGATTTCCTCCGATCCATAGCGACACACATCATTGGTGCTGACATGAGCGACTACCTGCAGATGGGTGCACGCCGTACCCTTCATGGCATCCGGAAGGACCCTTTCCACATTTTGAATGACTCCCCCCGGTATGCACACGGAGTGCACATTGGTTTTCTTCCCCTCTCTTGCTGCCATATCCATAAGGGGCCCCATTACGCGCCTGACATTGGAGCTCCCAACTACCAGTAAGCCCACCCTCTGCGACCGCCCGGATCTTGCAGACTGAGGGGCAACCTCTGGAACAGGACAAGCAGCCATGTCAGGCTGAAGATCAGTATCAGCCTGAGACATAGCCTGAAACCAGTTCGTCAGACAAACTGGAGAGGCCTTCCATTCAGCCCTCCGGAATGTCTTTCGCCCCCTGCCACACCTTGAGACGACCTCCCACTCTACCACAGGTGAGGGATCAGCCTCAATGCGGGCAGTATCCCGGGCAACCACAGTCGTAGTCCGATCGGGGGATGCGTGGGACGAACTGGCCGTCCTGACAAACCCCCATCCGGACCCCCACAGTGATGCCCATTGGCAACAGCCTCAAGCTGTGTGACCGTAGCCAACACTGCCTGAAGCTGGGAGCGAAGGGATGCCAACTCAGCCTGCATCCGAACACAGCAGTTGCAGTCCCTATCCATGCTAAAAACTGTTGTGCAAAGAACGTCTGAACTAATCTACAGAGAGCGCAAACAAATCGACACAAAATTTAAATGGTTATTAAAATACAATATTGCCTAGTAAATGCAGTAATGCTGCTACTTGCGCACTGCTTACACACTGCTCGGCGGCGGAACGAGACTACGCGATTTTATACTATTCAGGTACTAAAAAGCGATGCTACAACTCTCAAATACTATAATACACCCAAAATTTATGAATTAAACAATGCAAGTACCAAAAACATGCAAAGAAATTAAGAATTAAGCTATGTAACAAATGAGTGAGGTAGGAGTATATGACTTGCTGCTGCAGCTGCTTATCCAACGACGGCAGGGAGCACACTGACTGTGACCAACCGACACTGGCCGTTCAAAACAAAAACAGAAGATAGATGACTACGCGAATTTACACTATTCAGGTACTAAAACGCGATGCTACAACTCTCAAATACTATAATACACCCGAAATTTATGAATTAAACAATGCAAGTACCAAAAACACGCAAAGAAATTAAGAATTAAACTATGTAAAAAAAGAGTGAGGTAGGAGTATACGACTTGCTGCTGCAGCTGCTTATCCAACGGCGGCAGGGAGCACACTGACTGTGACCAACCGACACTGGCCGTTCAAAACAAAAACAGAAGACAAATGACTACGCGAATTTACACTACTCAGGTACTAAAACTCGATGCTACAACTCTCAAATACTATAATACGCCCAAAATTTATGAATTAAACAATGCAAGTACTAAAAACACGCAAAGAAATTAAGAATTAAACTATGTATCAAATGAGTGAGCTAGGAGTATACGACTTGCTGCTGCAGCTGCTTATCCAACGGCGGCAGGGAGCATCATGTGTATGATATGCAACAGAAAGTGGTTCTGAATAAATATTAAAATGCATGGTTGCTACAAAAATAATTGTCCTTGCTTTAGTATACACTAATGAACAATTGAATGAGGAGTATCAGTTGTGTTAAAGAGAAAGAACCTCTGTTGGCATGTAGAATGGTGAAGCAGGGGTGTGATGTTATTGCCGTTTATGATCCTGGATGTGCTGGGAACCAGCTTTACTGCCACATCCATGCGCTATGTCCGAAGACGGGGCTAGGCAATGGGAATGTGATGGAAATTGATAAGAGTTGTTTTGTCAATGAACTACATTTATTTAGCCATACCTTACTAAATGTTACAAATAAACTCTTATATTCAATGTCCACACTGGCACATTGCACTGGTGGTATGGCTTGATCAATGATCCTGGAGGATACACACTCTGGTGATTAGTATGTTGCATGACTGTGTGAACCATGCGAAACAAAGATTGAGACTCCAAATTGTCACTTTCCAGCATGACCCACAGACCATCATGTCTTCTGCTGATGGTGAAAGAAACTGCAAAATGAATGAATGTGCGAGACTTTGTGTATGCATTTGTGGGGGTCACATTAACTCGACCCATGTGGTCAGGGCTGTGTGTTGCATTGTGATGTCCAGCTAGCACTACTGCCTGCTTTGTCTAGTGTGGGCTACTGCACACTACACCATTGCCAAAATTTGGCACAATGGTAAATCTGCACACACAAGCTGGCAAATGTGGAGCACTGTTTGTTTGTGTTGGCTGTGACCACAGTTCCGCTGTTCACGCATATCTGCAGTTCAGCCATGGCACAGATCCTCTCTTGGAGAGCAGGGCTCCATAACTGTGAGAAAGTGTGGCGATCAGACTGTGGCTCATAGGTGTTTAGAGTTCACATGCTGTGTGGTGATGTTAGTGCGAGTGCAATGGTGGCAGGTCAGTCAGCAGAGGAAGGGTGGTGGCCAATGATGTCTGCATGCAGGGATGGTGAGCATGCGGTGAGTGTGTCCTCGAATGTTAAGCTAGTGGCGTCAGTGGCAGCTGGCACTCGCTACAAACTGTCCACAGCAATGTGTGACACAGGTCTGTGGCTGTGTGTCAGTTAGAAAGATGTCTCAAAATCTGTTGCACTGGTAGCTTAATAATGACATAGAGCAATCACTAGTGCTACAGTTAACACAATACAGTATAATGAAGTTCTCCATTTGAATTGCTCAGAATGACATCCAGATTGACAAATCAGAGGTTCATGAGTTGCACTGTTCCACAAGTTCGCCGACGGACTCAGTCGTAGAAGCACGGTGGAGCACTCTATCTGACCTCAATGCTCAAGACAGCAGAGGTACAGAGATTGCATGCTGAGTATAAACTTGCATTAGTATGGTGTTGTCATGACTCAAATGCTGGTCCAGGAGCTGCAATGGGCAATTCCAGTAGCACGAAGATGATGTCTGGAGCTCAACAGGAACACAAGTACAAAAACCGGCATGGATACTGATCTGGCCTCAACGCCTGACATGTTGGATACATGGGGACATGAAAGTCAGTCCAGAAACTTTGACAGGCAAGCAGCCTGGAGGAGGTTGTGATGAAGAGAGGTGGGATATTTTTACTTCCCCCTCTTGTTTTGCCATCTGCCTCCTTAAATTCATTTTTTCATTTTTGAACTAATTACCATTAATATACGTGAGTGTAATCTGCATTTTTACAAAAGAGAAAGGTTGGCACTCAGTTTTAAAGAATATAGTACCAGATCTAATTTTGTGCTTAGTTTCATGTGTGTCATTGATTTTCTAATTCATTTTGATTATTATTAGTTAGTGTCTTTTGTTATAGGGTGAAATCAGTAATTGTTTCATAACTTAAATTCTAATGTTGACTTATAAACAAATATAAATTCTATAACAATTATAAACATCTAGAGGAACAACTAATAGTATTCTTAAAGGATTTATTTGGCTCTATTCAAAAACATGCTAGCAAAGACAGCTCTTAATTAATTCCAAAGTAATTACCATTTTTGTCAAAAGTATCGTTTGCATTAATTTCATGATTTAAACAAATAATCCAGCTTAACCCTTGTAGTAGAAGAAACTGTTAAAATGACACAATTTTTTGATGTATGCAATTAATTGAAGGAGTTAATTTTTAACTGTAATTTTTGTAAATTAAACATCAAACAATGTGTAGTTTCAGAGCCTATTACTTTGATGATATATAAGGGTCCAATTTTTGGTCCTGAGACAGTCAGTCCACAACCGAGTTTCAGACAAGAAACGTGTGTAGGTATGAACAACAACAATGCATCAACGTAACTGTAAAATAAATGGTACACCTATAGGCCATGCATTAAAGCAATGACGGCATCTGTTCAATTTATCTGAAAGACTGTGAAATGTTTGGTTAGGTTTTCATTGCTCATAGATGTTCAACAGTAAACTATTGTAGCAGTATGTTGATGTTTGATTGCAATCTATTAAAGAGGCTTATTGAAAGTTAAACAACAGTGCACTGGCCATATAACTGTGTATTAGTGGGGGTTTTGGACAGTGAAAGTAAAGAATTGTGAAATGCAAATGTGCACCTGCCGGCTACATCATTTAAAGTACTCAGTGTTGAACTTCCACCACCATTTTTCAGCCAGTATAGCAATGCAGTACATCGACACCAAGGACAATCAATGATGAAATAAAGCAGGTAAACATCACAAGGTGTTCAGAGCTTGACTGCAAGTGAGGCCAGCTGGAGACATGGTCTCTACAACAGATAGCGGCTGTGGGGAAGCAGATTCTAATGCTGTATGGCAGGTGGGGTGCATGCTTGCTGCATGGCTTCCCATTGCACTCAATGTGCAGAGTTTTCCACTGTGGGTGATCATGTGTGGTCTAGAATAGGGCAGCTGGAGATGTGGCTGTACTGCATCAGCACATAACATGACATGCTTGCAGCACTGCAGGTTGCCATGCACGAATACACTATGTGATCAAATGTATCTGGACACCTGGCTGAAAATGACTTACAAGTTCATGGTGTCCTCCATTGGTAATGCTGATGACAGCTTCCACTCTCGCAGGCATACATTCGGTCAGGTGCTAAAAGGTTTCTTGGGGAATGGCAGCCCATTTTTCACAGAGTGCTGCACTGAGGAGAGGTATCAATGTTGGTCGGTGAGGCCTGGCATGAAGTCAGCATTCCAAAACATCCCAAAGGTGTTATATAGGATGCAGGTCAGATCTCTATGCAGGCCAGGCCATTACAGGGATGTTATTGTTGTGCAACCACTCTGCCACTGACTGTGTATTATCAACAGGTGCTCAATCGTATTGAAAGATGCAGTCACCATTCCCGAATTGCTCTTCAACAGTGGGAAGCAAGAAGGTGCTTAAAACATTGATGTAGGCTTGTGCTGTGATAGTGCATGCAAAACAACAAGGGGTGCAAACCCCCTCTATGAAAAACACGACCACACCATAACACCACCGCCTCTGAATTTTAATGTTGGCACTACACATGCTGGTAGATGACGTTCACTGGGCATTCGCCATACCCACACCCTGCCATCGGATCACCACACTGAGTACCGCGATTTTTCCACTGTTCAATCATCCAATGTTTACACTCCGTACACCAAGCAAAGTGTCATTTGGCATTTACCGGCGTGATGTGTGGCTTATGATCAGCTGCTCAACCATGAAATCCAAGTTTTCTCACCTCCTGCCAAACTGTCACAGTACTTGCAGTGGATCCTGATGCAGTTCGGAATTCCTGTATGATGGTCTGGATAGATGTCTGCCTATTACACATTACGACCCTCTTCAACTATTGGCAGTCTCTGTTGGTCAACAGACGAGGTCGGCCTGTATGCTTTTGTACTGTAGGTGTCCCTTCACGTTTCCACTTTATGTTGGAAGAAGTGGACCTAGGAATGTTTAGGAGTGTGGAAATCTTGCATACAAACATATGACACAAGTGACACCCAATCACCTGACCACGTTCGAAGTCCATGAGTTCCGCAGAGCACCCCATTCTGCTCTCTAACAATGTCTAATGACTACTGAGGTCACTGATATGGTGTACCTGGCAGTAGGTAGCAGTACAATGCACCTAATATGAAATACATATGTTTTTGTGGGTATCCAGATACTTTTGATCACATAGTGTACTTTTCCGCTGCTGTGCCACTTCTGTGTGTATGCTCGGAGGTCAGCCATGTGAGGTCACAGATGTTCTGCCAGAATAGGGGCTATGTCATCATGAGTGAATGGTACTTCCTCTTCAAAATCACCTGGGATTGCGAGAGGTCGCCCATAAATGAGGTGGCATTATTCACAGACCCAGCAGTACCATTGAGGGGGGAGGGGCCTCCATCCAAGTGGTGTCATGGCATGTGAGAGAGGCTTTCAGAGTCCTATGGAGATGTTTAATCATGCTGTTCGATGCCAGATGACAGCTTGTGGTTCTGTGTATATGGATGCCACACAGTCTGGTGACATGCGTGAACAATGCACAGTCAAACTGGTGGCCACGGTCTATTGTCATGAGGCCGAAGTATCAGAAGTATGCCACCCAGGTGTCGATAAAGGCAGTGGTGGCAGTCTCGGCAGTGATTTCTGTGATGGGTATTGTCTCTGGCTAGTGAGTGAAATGATCCACCATAGGTCTACGTGGACATGTGCAAATCGGCATGTCATGTTGGGGAAGGCACCCATGGGTGTGTGGGTATGCCTCCCAACTTTGGTGCACTGGCATGTGGTGTAAGAGTGTGCACATTCAGGGCAGTCATTCTGTTGCCCAGACCAGACAAAACGTACAGCCACGACTGTCGCAGTAGTGTTGGTTCTGGGGTGTGATAGTCCATGGACTCAGTCAAAGGCACTGCACCTGAATTTCTTCAGAAGGAATGGTCGGTGAGTGCCAGTGGAAATGTCACACCAAATCTGCCATGTAGAGGCAGCGACAGGCACTATCTCCAGATGTAGGCCTCTGAAGGTGTCGTGATGACACTATGCAGTTTTTCATTACTCTCCTGTACTTGGGCGACGTTCTCAAAGATCACAGGAGGTGAGATAATGGCACACACTCAGAACAAGCAAACGGCCACTATATTGTCTATCCCAGAAATATGGCAAATATCTGTCATAAATTGAGACACATTTTCTAATTGCTGGAATTGGCGTGGTGAACACTTGGAGTGATTGTTTCAAAACATGTGAGTTGTTGGTTTATGGTCTGTGAATATGACAAATTGTCAGGCTTCTGCCAATGGCTGGGAGTATCCAACTGCCATGTATATCAAAAACAACTCCTGGTCATGAGTGCTCCAAACGTGTTGCAATTCTGATAGCTTCTTTGAGAAAAAACCAAGGAACTGTAAGCTCTGGCTGACATGCTCCTGTAGCACCACACCGATGGCGATCAGGCTGGCATCCACCACTATGATTAAGTCTGTGCCATGTACTGTGTCCACAAGTAGTGTCACTTCTGTGAGATTCCTTTTTGACTCAGTGGAGCTTTGCTCCCATGTGTCTGTCCAATTCACAGGAGTCTCCCTTTTGAGTGGGGAATGATGTTTTGGCTTAGTCACAGGTTCTCACATGATGGCAGTGTTGGGCAGATGGCTGTGATATAAGTTCAACATGCCAAGATAACAGTGTAATTCTTTGTATGTCTGCAGATGTGGCATGTTCAGAATCACTTGTACTTTCTCCAGTAGTGGCGTTGATCCTCTGGGGGTGATTGAATCGCCAAGGAACTCAATTTCTGTCACACAGAAAGTGCACTTCAATGGGTTCATAAGGATTTTGGCTTTACTCAGGTTCTGGAAGATGGTCATTAGGTGGTGGCGGTGGTGGTGGTGGTGGTGGTGGTGTTGGTGGTGGAGGAGGAGGAGGAGGAGGAGGAGGAGGTGATGGTGATGGTGGAGCTCGGGCGACTTCGAGAATACCAGGATGTCATCGAGGTACGTGAAACAATGTGGCAAGCATTGCAAGATGCCATCCAGGAACTGCTGCCAGGTCTGGACAGTATTCCAAAGATGGAAAGTCATAAACAGACTTTCAAAAAGCCCAAAGAGGATGACAATAGCCATTTCCTGAACGTCTTCAGGTGTCAATGGAATTTGTGTGTACACCATTGCACAACTGATCTTACTAAATGTGACACAGCCTGCCAAGCCATGGGTAAAATCTTGAAGGTGCAGTACTGGATATTGATCTGGCACTGTTCATGAATTAAGGGTGTGATAGTGTCCATACAGGTGTGATGAATTTTTTTTGAAACTAAATGCAACACAGATGACCATGGGCTGCTTGATGGCCGAATGATACCTTGCTGCTTCATGGCCTTAAACTCAGCCTTTGCTACTGCAGGTCTATTGGGTATGAATTGACATGGGTGGCACGATGTGGGTGGACTGGGCGTAGTTGTTATGTGGTGCACCATTGGATGCTCGGTGTCCTTTGGTGCACCATTGGGGCTGGTGAGTTCAGGAAATTTTTCCAGAATGTCAGCATAAGGTCAGGGCATTTCACAAGTTTCACATTGTAGAATGCAGCCTCTCAGTGCTGTTGTGCTATCTTTAAATTTGTTGTTACATTAATAAGCTGGCCATATATGATGTCAGCTAGCAGCCTATAGAGGCTGAGAAAGTCTGCCCCCACGGTCGGCTGATTGACATCTGCCACAGTAAATGTCCAAGAGAATGTGCAGCCTAGTCCAATGTCTAAGTTACTGTTACGTGTGCTGTATGTTTTAATGTTCACCTGCACCTGAGCAGGGAACCTGTACATCCACATAGTGCATAACAGCAAGTCTGGTACTATGTTGGACTGAGCAAGGCCCTGCAAGTGGTGCAGGAACTGCAAATGTCTCCAGTTGCTGTATTTCTCTTGGCACAGCAATTGGTACACCCTTTGTTACTTGGACAAAGAGATCTGATGGATTAATTCTCCCTTCAATCATTTGTAAGAGGACTGTGTCAACAAGAATTATATCTTGTACTTTCGCTGTGTAGGTTTGGTTGAGCTGGCTCACTACGTGTCAAGATTTTGCGAGGTCACAGATTATTTTGCTACTCATGAAGACTACCTCCACTTGGCTGCTTCACATGACCAGATTGTGGGGCCAAAAGGGAGGCAGCCTGACCAACACCCATCCAGTGCTTGCCACCATTCCAGCAACAGTAGGGGGACATTAGTGTGGTGAGGCTTGGCTTACTGAAACTATACCAAGCTGCCCGTGGGTACGCAGAGTCCCAGCGTGTGAAGTATACACCTGTAACTCACTCTTCAACCTCTAGTTGGGCACAAGCAGGTCTTCTGGAGTCTTTTGTAGTTGTTCTAAATTCACCATCTTGGCTGAAGGTCAAGTTCTCATACAAGGATAAGCACACAGTGGAAATAACACAACACAACACAACACAACACACACACACACACACACACACACACACACACACACAAAAGCTGGAGGTTCACAAGTGATGCATATACACTAAAAAAGAATATGTATATTTGTTTGCCCTCAGCAGTTGATATGTCGTCTCTACAGAGCACCGTTTGGACACAGGAGCATAAGTGCCAGTCCAGTCATGGTCCTACATCACTCATATTGATGAATGTTACTCATCACATGTTAGCCTCAGGTCACATCTGGTTCACCTGTAAAGTGAGGATGTGATGTGATCATTGCTTATGGTCCTATACGTGCAGTGAACCAGCTTTACTGCTGCACCCCATGCACTACATCAACGGAAGAGGCTTGGTGATGGGAACGTGATGGAAATTGACAAGAGTTATTTTGTCAATGACCTACATTTTATTTTGCCATGCCTCAAGAGATGGTACAAACAAACTCTTATCTTTAATCACTGTACTGGTACACTGCACTGGTGGCACGGCTCAATCACTGATCCTGGAGGGTACACACTCTGGTGATTAGCATGTTGCATGCCATGTGAACCATGCAAAACAAAGATCATGTTCCAAAATTATCAATATCCAGGACAACCTGCAGACCATCATGTTTTTTTCAGAGGGATGAAAGACACTGAAAAATGAACAAATGAGTAAATTTTGTGCACACATTGGTGGGAGTCACATTAACTCAGCCCATGTGGTCTGTGGTAAGAAAGGTCAGGCTCATGTGTAGCACTGTGACGTCCAGCTAGCACTGCTGGCTGCTTCATCTCTGTGGGCTGATGACCATTGCATCATTCCCAAAACTTATCAAATGGTAAATCTGCACATGCATGCTGGCGAATGCAAGGCACTGTTTGCTTGTGTCTGCTGTGACCACAGTCCCATATTCACGTATTTCTGCAGTATTGATACTGCACAAATCTTCCCTGGGAGAGCAGAGCTCTATAGCTGTGAGAAAGTGTGGTGCTCAGAGTTTAGAGTTCATGTGGTGCATGTTGACGTCAGTGTGAGCACAATGGTGGCTCGTCAGTATCCTACACATTCGCTGACAGATGAAGTTGTAGAAGCTTAGCATGGCACTCGATCTGACCTCAACACTCGAGACAACAGAGGTATGGAGATAGCACACCAAGTATAAACTTGCACAAATATGGTGTTGCCATGACTTGAACATCAGTCCAGGAGCTGTGCCGAGCAAACCCACAGTACAGAGACAACATCTGAAGGTTTACAGGAACAAAAGCACAAAAATCGGCATGGATGCCAGTCTGGCCTCAATGCACGACATAGTGGATGCATGGGGATGTGAACGTGAGTCCAGAATCTTCAATGGGCAAACAGCTGTTGATACAAGAGGTGGTGTCTGTGGCTCAAGTGGAGATACTGGCTGTAGGCAAGGCCAACGGGAGACTGGGTATCTACAGGAGAAGGCGGTTAGGGGAACCAGATTCTAATGCTGTAAAGCAGGTGGGATGCATGCTTGTTGAGTTGTACAGTGTGGTGTCTTGATGATACAGCATGGGAGTTTGAAGCAAATGCAGTGGCTGGCAGGCATGACGTACTGCGTTGAAGGTTGTGTTGGGAGTGACATGTGCTCCATGGTGGGTGTTGTCGAGGCAGCAGCACTGACTGCCTGAGCAAGATGGTAGGAGATGCTCGTGGTGGCACGATGACAGCTGGCTGCAGCTGTACATCATCAGTGGCTACGGTTGTAGGCTCCATGTCAAGGAAATGAGTGGTTGCTGGAGCAGGCAAGATGTAAGCAGCTGGAGAAGTGGCTGTACCACATCAGTATGCAACATGACGTGCTTCCAGTATTGCAGGTTGGCATGCATGAATACTTTCCTGCTGCTGTGCCAGGTCGGTGCCATGTGAGTGCCATGTGAGCGCACAGACATTCCGCCAGGAGGGGGGCCATGTCATCATGTAGGCATGGTCAAACCGACTGCAATTGCGAGAGGTTGTCCGTAAATGAGGTGGCAGGTGACATGTCAATCTCATCATTTGGTGTTACTTGCAGGCCCAGCAGTACCAGTGGGAATGCCTCCATCCAGGTGGTGCTGTGGCACGTCAGAGCAGTTTTTACAGTCCTATGGAGCCATTCAACCATGCTGTTCAATACCAGATGGTAAGTTGTGGTTCTATGTAATTGGAAACCACACTGTCTGGTGACGTTCGTGAACCATCCACAGTAAAACTGGTGACCATGGTCTGTTGTCATGTGACTGGGGCATCCGATGCGTGCCACACAGGTGTTGACAAAGGTGGTGGTGATGATCTCAGCAGTGATGTGTGTGATGGGTGTTGCCTCTGGCTAATGAGTGAAATGGTCCACCATAGTTAGTAGATACTACTTGCCTTTGGACAAAGGTAACAGGCCAACAAGGTCCACATGGGCATGTGCAATCAGCATGTCATGTCAGGAAAGGCAACCACAGGTGCATGGATGTGCCTCCCAACTTTGGTGCGCTAGCATGTGGTGCATGGGTGCGCCCATTCACGCAGTCATTCTGTCACCCAGGCCAGATGAAATGCGCAGCCATGAGTGTTGCAGTAGTGTTGGTTCTGGGGTGAGATAGTCTGTGGACTCTGTTGAAGGCACTGCACCAGGATATCTTTCGAAGGAGTGGTCAGTGTGAGCCAATAAAATGTCACACAAAATCTGCCATGTAAAGCCAACGACAGGCACTAGTTCCAGTTGCAGGCCACTGGAGGTGTCATGACAGAAGCTGTGAAGGTCTTCGTCACTCTCCTGTGCTAGGGAAACATCCACAAAGTTCACAGTGGGTGAGATAATGGGACACACTTCGGACAAGCAATCAGCGATTATATTGTCTATCCTGTAAATATGGCAGATATCTGTTGGAAATTGTGACACATATTCTAACTGATGGAAATGGTGCTGTGATTATGTGGAGTGATCGTTTCAAAATGCATGAGTTGTTGGTTTATGGTCTGTGAATATGACAAATTGTCAGGTGTCTACCAATGGGTGGAAGTATCACACCACCACATATGCAACTCCCAGTCATAAATGCTCCAAATGCATTATGTTTCTGATAGCTTCTTTGAGAAAAAACCAAGTGCCTGCCAGCTTGGGCAGACGTGCTGTTGTAGCACCGCACTGGTAGCAGTCAGGCTGGCATCCACTACTATGGCTGTCTATGTCATGTACTTGGTGCACAAGGAGTGTAGCTTCTGAGAGATTCCTTTTTGACCCTGTGAAGCTCTGCTCCACTGTGTCTGTCCAGTACACAGGAGTTTTCCCTTTGGAGTGGGGACCGTGTACTGCTTTAGTCATAGATTCTGGCATGATGGCAATATTGGGCAGATGGCAGTGATAAAAGTTCAACACGCCAAGATAACACTGTAATTCTTTGTGCATCTGCAGGGGCAGCATGTTCAGAATCACTTGTACCTTTTCCAGTAGTGGCAGCAATCCTGTGGGGGTGATTAAATTGCCAAGGAGCTCGATTTCTTTCACACTGAAATTGCACTTCACTGGCTTGATAACGATTCTGGCTTCACTCAGGTGCTGTAAAATGGTAATTATGTGGTGGTGGTGGAGATTGGGTGACTTCAAGAACACCAGAATATCATCGAGATATGCGAAACAACATGGCAAGCATTGCAAGGAACTGCTGCCAGGTCTGGGCAGCATTCCAAAGATGGAAAGTCATAAACAAACTTTTGAAAAGATCAAAGGTATGACAATAACCATTTCCTGAATGTCTTCAGGTGTCACTGGAATCTGTGTGTATGCCTTTGGGCAATTGATCTTATTGAATACAACACACCTGCCAACACATGGCTAAAATCTTGGAGGTGCAGTACTGGATATTGATCTGCCAGTGTTCATGGATTAAAGGTGTGATATTGCCCACATAGGCACCAAGAATTTTTTTTTGTTGGAACTAAATGCAACACAGATGACCATGGGCTGCTTGATGGCCGAACAATGCCTTGTTGCAGCATGGCCTCAAACTCGGCCTTTGCTACCGCGAATCTATTGGGCATGAGTTGATGTGGGTGGACTGGATGTAGTTATTATGTGGAGCACCACTGGATGTTCAATGTCTTTTGGTGCACCAGTCAGACAGATGAGTTCAGGAAATTTTTCCAGAATGTCAGCATAAGGTTAGGGCACCCCACAGGTTTCACTTTGTAGAATGCAAGCTGTCAGTGCTGTCATGCTATCTTTAAATTTATTATTACGTCAATAAGCTGGCCATATGTGATGTCAGCTAGCAGCCTGCAGTGGCCAAGAAAGTCTGCCCCCAGGATCAGCTCACTGACATTGGCTTCATGAGTGGAGCATACAAACAAAAAAAGAAAAATGTATATGTATATGTTTGCCCTAAAAAATCGATTTTTGTCTCTACAAAGCACTGTTTGGATGTTTGGATGCAGGAGCATAAGTGCCAGTGATGTTATCACAGCTTACAGTCCTATCGGTGCAATGAACTGGCTCTACTGCTACACCCAAACACTATGTCCAAGGAAGAGGTTTGGTGACAAGAATGTGACATAAATTGATGAGAGTTGTCTTGTTAATGGCCTACATTTATTTTTCCATACCTTGCTAGATGTTATAAACAAATTCTTATCTTTAAAGTCAGTACTGGCACACTGCACTCATGGTATGGCTTGGTTACCAATCCTGTGATAAGCACATTGCGCACCCAAGTAAATCATGCAAAACAAAGGTCGTGACTCCAAATAGACAGTTTCCATCATGATTCGCAGACAATATAACTTTTACGGAGAGCTGAAAGACGCTGCAGAATGAATGAATGAGTGAGACTTCACATACACATTTGTGGGGAGTCACATTAAATCGACCCACATGGTCAGCGGCAAGATAGGTTGGGGCATATATTGTGTTGTAAAATCTAGCTTGCACTAGTGTCTGTTTTGTTTAGTGTGGGCCACACCATTGCCAAAACTTGCCGTAATGGTAAATCTATGCACACACACCAGCGAATGCTGGGCACTGTTTGTGTGCACCAGCTGTGACCACAGTTCTGGCATTTATGCATTGGATTACATCAAAGTGCTGTGTTAGACAGGTGTTAGCAGTCCTTGTACTGACTGTTGCCATGGAAGTCAACCACCTGATGGACATGATCTGCAAGACAGGGGCTCTGATTGTGGGCAGGTCATAGATTTACAATAGAAGGAGCAAGCCATCTCTGATGTCTTCTGGTACTGGGATTTTCACATGACACTTTGTCAGGGTGTAATGTGGGTTTAAGGGAAAACCAGTGTTGCCCGTCATCTGCAGGGGGGGCAGTAGTGAGCAGATGACAAGTGACACTGTTGGCTATTGTATATTGCAACTCCAGCCAGACAGGCTATGGCCCAGTAAAACAGACAACAAATCACTTCTAGAGAACAACCAGTTGTTAGTACCCATAACATCAAACTCAATTTATCTCAATAGGGTATAGATGTCATCACACCACACATGTTTTTCTCCCCTCCAAGTGTCAAAGGGCATACAGATGTGCATGGGTGGAAGGATATTGGCATTAGGTACTCAAAGCATGGGAAAAGTTGCGTGGACTGATTTATTGTGATACACATTGGTACATTCTGATGGCAAGTTAATACTATGTCAAAACCATATGAGGCAATTCATCTCATTTGACAACAAGCATGAGCTAATGAAGTTTTCTCATATGTAGAATATTTATAAAGGATTAAATGAAGCTCCTGATATGTTTACCTTCATCTGATGTTATAAAATTTTACCTCAGTTATTGCTATATAAATTGTTCAAAGACTATGCCAGTTTTGACTGATTAGTCATTATCAATAACCCACAAATACTTTTTGGCTGATGACTGCACCAAAGCATGCTCGAATCAATAGATTATTTCAGCACCCAGCTACAGGACCCTGATAGGAGCTTCAAGGAAATATTGTCTCCCAGCATCCACAGATGAAGCCACTGGCCAAGAAATATTTGTGGACTTGTAGGTAGTGGAGAGTGGGAATGGTAATTACAATGACTAATAATCACTCACACTCCTGTCAATTACAATGAAACTTTTATTCTTACAGCATATACACAATGCGCATAGCATATTTGGTGTCCTACAGAGAACTCATCTGGCAAAGATACAGTTCTTCTTGCTCCGGTAGAGCACAGTTCTTCTTGCTCCGGTAGAGCAGCGATATTATTGGAGGATAGAGCCAGTGGTTCTATGTCCCAATAGAGCTCCCCCACCCCCACCCAAAATACGGAGCATGGAGAATGGAGTACATTGTGACGCATTGTCCAACTAGCAATTAGTGATGGCCAGGGCTGACAGGTCGTAATCCACCAGGTGTCTGAGTGGCCATAAACGGCAGCTGGCCCATGATGTCAGCAGTGGTGCCAATAGGGCGGTGGCAGTGTCCGTTGAGGTGCTGGTGGCTGGTGGTGCATCGTCTGGTATTGGTGAGGTTGTCAGTCTGCCAGCAGCAGTGTCCAGGGTGTTAGTTGTCATGATATGCTCCAGGACTAACACAACCAGGTAGCAGTTCAAAGAAAGTGTGGATTTCAGTCTTGCTTTGTCGACCGTAGGTGGAAGGGGTATGTAGTGCTCTAATGGCCTTCAGACCATGCAGTAGCCTGACTGTCTATTGTTGAATTTGGCCCTAACCATCAGTAGTGAGTCCTGCACTGTTACAGGAATGTCTTCTGGGAGGTAGTCTCGCATGTCTAGATCGATTGTAAATTAGCTTGAGGGGCCGGTGGAGGGTAGACACAAGGCGTGTCTGCTAAAGTCCACGCTGGTTTTAGGCAGTTCAGTGAACCTGTTGACATTTTTCCAGCTTGCAAGATATCAAAAGTTTTTGACTCTCGTTTCAGCACCTTGTACAGGCCATTGTACACAGGGTGGAGGGTGGGTCTGACAGCATCAGTCCTGTACATGATGCATGTACACGATTGGAGGTCCTTGTGCACAAAGATTTTGGTTTGGCATGGTGGGATAAAAGTGGGGTGCAGACATGGCGGATGTGGTTCCTGACATATTTTACTAGGTCTGGCAGGTTGATGTCCACAGAGTAAGTGATTTGTGATATGAACTCTGCTGGGAGGGTGAACAGTTCCCAGTAGAGCACCTCTGCCAATGAGGCAGCTCGTGTGCCCAGCAGCACCCAGGAGATGGCCTCCATCCAATCCCAGTCATGGCATACAAGCGCTGTCTTGAGGATGCGGTGCCACCTTTCCAGAAGTCCATTGGATTGAGGATGGTAGGCCATCAACCTACAGTAACATACTGTACCCACACCCTCCACTCTAATTTTACGCCAGCCGGTATGGCTGAGCAGCTCTAGGTGCTTCAGTCTGGAACCGCGAGACCGCTACGGTCGCAGGTTCAAATCCTGCCCTGGGGATGGATGTGTGTGATGTCCTTAGGTTAGTTAGGTTTAAGTAGTTCTAAGTTCTAGGGGACGGATGACCTCAGATGTTAGGTCCCATGGTGCTCAGAGCCACTTCAACCTAATTTTACACCCCCTCTCTCCTGTCATCTCCACCCCATCCTTGACTCTCGCCCTGTTTATTTTCAGCCCTCTACTGATACACTTGTCCATCTTTTCCTGTTCCTCTTCTTTTTCACTCCTTTTTTTTTCCCCCACCTTCCTGCCCCATAACCTCCAGATGCTGTACCTGTTGGTATTCTAGTCCATGAACACTCTACCAGACAGTGTTCGTCTCTCTCCCCACCCATACACTATCATCCCTACCCGTCCCCCTTCCCCTTCCACACCCCCTCCAGATTGCTGCTTGCATCTCACATGATAGTTGCATTCTGTTGTGTCTGTCTGCAACTTAATGTGTCTTCTTTACTGTAAGTAGCAATCTGTCATTTTCTACATTGTTGACTTACTAAACTCGTGGTTTGGTAAATTTTACACCTGTCAGCACCTGCTTTTTTTGGAATTGTAATTGTTACATTCTTATTTAAGTATAAGGATATTTCATCTGTTTCTTGCACTTTTTTGCACTATCCTAACACAAGAGTATTTGTGTTAGGAACTGTTACTTGGTACATTCCCATATTTATTTACAAGTACTTCTTGTGCTGCTGTATGCACATATAAGAAACCATTAACACTGTTTACCTGAGTTTGCTGTAAGCTATTAATGAGGCTTATCTAAATTTACCAATAGTGAACTGGCCATATTTCTGTAATATTGGTGGGTTGTAAACAGTGAGAGTAAAGAACTGTGGAACACAACTCTGCAACTGCCGACTACAACATTTACAGTAGTCAGTGTTGAACTTCCACCCCATATTTTTGGGCCAGTATAAAAATGCAGTATGTTGATACTGAGGACTATCAACAAAGAAGAATAAAGCAGGCAAACATCACAAACTGTCTCCATTTGCATATGCAGAACTTTTATCAAAAACTATAACATCAATGAAAAGCTTGTTTGGCACAACAGAAATAAACAATACAATGTTTACATCCGTATCTGCTTCAGGATTGTTGTGCTGAATTTTTGCATTACAAAAGAGGCAATGTGACCCGTTTTGTTGAATTATGACAGGTAGCCCAGTGTTCTAGGCAGTCTCAGTGCTCATGATTAATAAAACAATAAAGGTAAGATGGTAGCATGGAATGTGTATGTTGCTGTTTACTGGCCTGTGTGGCTGCTGCTGGGAATGAGGCCAGCCACCTTGATGCTGTGATCAGGTGTCGACCACTGTGATCATGTCTTCTCCCTGCAAACTATCTGAAGCTTGGTGTGGAGGAGAGGGTTGGATCGCTGATATCTCACACCATGACTCAATTTGGTTACCTACAGCTCGTGACACCTCAAATGACTGCGCAACAGCTAAAACCTCAGAGAGGGATGAATCTTCACACCAGAGAGCAGGCTCTCACATCTCACAATCCAGAATTAAATGAATGATAGCATCTCTCACCATCTGATCATCATACTACTGTTAATGTGCATTGAACATTAAATGACAACGATAACTTATCCCATGGAGCTAGCCATTAATGGTCCAAAGGATTAATGTGGTTGCTTCCTACAGCAGTAAAACTCAACCCAGGCTGCAATGACATGGAAGTGCTTACAATAGTATTTGGAAAGAATTTCACACATTTGGCCAAATGTTAAAGGAGACAGATCTGCAGAGGGGAGAGTTGACATAAGACTTGATACATTCTTGGCAATATCCACGAATGGAACAAGGCACAAAATAAAAAATATGGCCAGTAATCCCAAAAGCTTGAAAGTGTTGTCACATATGTTCCTCGTATGCATCCCATTCCTCAATGGGCTCACTGGATGTACAAGAGGGACATGGATAAACCATGGGGTCAGCAGAGGGCAAAACAGCAGATGACACAGACAGAGGAGCATGCTGACTAGACAAAGCAGAAGCCAGTGATTGAAGTACCTGAGTTTGATTGTCCAGCACCTGTGATTGGTGGCACAATGTCATGGTGAACGATTCTTGCTGTTTGCCCATCCGATGTAAAAGACCTCGTAACAAGATCAGCCATTGTGAGAATAAATGGAGGAGCAACTAGAGTAGAAATTTGAATGGAGAACAGGACCAAACTCATTGCAAATCATGTTGTAATTAGGTACAAGTACAACACAACCAGTAGACTGAACACAACTTTATTCCTTGGAAACATTAACAACTTGAATATAGTACTTAAGTAACATTCAGCAGGAACCAATTATGCTGTAGCAATATACATAGAGAATTGAGGCTGAACGTAGCTCAGTTAGCCTTAAATAGACTGGGAACCATGGCAGGCTCTGATGGTGATGTCACACACACACACACACACACACACACACACACAAGTCTGAGGCACACACTGTGAACTACATAGCACACATGGCCTTTTCAAAGTACACGCATGCATCACTGCAGTTCTGACATCCACTGTTATCAATATTTGATTCTATGAATGAGTAAGCTTATCTAAAAATTTTGTAATTTTGTTTACCAAATTTGATTCCTTCTCTGTCTGACATTTGTAACTATTTCGAATAATTTGTTCAACAGGTCTATTTTCCTTCTGATGAATGCAAATCTATATTTGCCAAAACCATGGTAAAGGTTTAATAAACCTTTACTTCTGCAAACTCGTTGGCTGTTATGTTCCAGTCCTTTCCAGTTTTTAATATCTCCTACTTTATATACAGTACATCAGTTCTACAGTATGCCATTTCTGACTGTAATAATGGTCAGGTACTGACAGAAGCTGAACCCTGACAGAAGCTGAACCCTGACAGAAGCTGAAAGTCATTATGTCAGTAACAAATAAATAAATAAACAAAAATAAACCACGATAACAACACTGAAAATCTCAAGACTATACTAAAAGGCTTACAATTCTGTGAAAAGACTTTGCATCAGGCTTTTACTATTACTTCAGTGTCTCAAGTCCAGCTACAACTTTGCCAGTAAAAACTCCAGAAATATATGAAAAGTGATTGGAAAATTCTGTAATTTTGTTTACCAAATTTGATTCCTTCTCTGTCTGATATTTGTAACTATTTCCAATAATTTGCTCAATAATCCTATTTTCCTTCTGATGAATGCAAATTTATATTTGCCAAAACTCGTTGGCTGTTATGTTCCAGTCCTTTCCAGTTTTTAACATCTCCCACGTTATATACAATACATTAGTTCTATAGCTTGCCATTTCTGACTATAATAATGATCAGGTACTGACAGAAGCTGAAAGTCATTATGTCAGTAGCAAATAAATAAATAAACAAAAATAAACCTTGATGATGACCCTGAAAATCTCAACACTATACTAAAACACTTACAGTGCTATGGAAAAACTTTGCATCAGGCTTTTACTATTACTTCACCGTCTCAAGTCCAGGTACAACTTTGCCAGAAACAACTGCAGAAATATACGAAAAGTGATTGGATAAATTCTGAACTGAGAAAAAAGGATTGTAATAAACAAAGACTAAAGGTAGAATTTAAGAACTATCATGACTGTTACAAAGATCTACTCTTAGAGACTAGAAGTAAATATGTAGTCACATTGTTAAGAAATTCAAATAATAGTGGCATAGCTGTTTGGAGAGTTATAAATGGCTTTATGGATTGCAAGGGTAAATTAGTCAGTGACCTTAACATCAACAGTAATTGAGTTTATCGACTAATGAGTACTTTTCTTCATAACTGACCACTGCCACAAGCTCTAGTGTAGATGCAAGGGAATTTCAGTTAAACAAAGCATATATTTGGCCACAACTAACAGCAAGGAGATAAAGCACATAAATCACTAAAAAATCCAAAATCATCAGGCTACAATGAGTCATCTATTATCACATTAAAAAGATGCACAGACATGTCTGGCACAATGGCCACAGCCGTAAATGATTTAATTGCATCAGGTAGTTTCCCAGGTAATCTAAAAATTGCACAAGTGACCCCAATTTATGAGGAAGATGATGAATCTAAAACTGAAAACTATTAACCCCACTTAATCTTATTAGCATTTTCTAAGGTAATTGAGAAAGCTATTTACACTAGACTAAAAACATTTCTGAGTCAATATAATCTAATATTTGAGAATCAGAACTGCTTTATGAAATTCAAGTCAACCTCTGCAACCACATCACAGTTAATAGATGAAACAATAACAGCCATGAAGAACAAAGGGTATGTTACTGGAATGTTTCTTGATCTTGGAAAAATATTTGATTGTGTTAACCCCACCACATTACTTAACAAGCTATGGAACCTTGGTATTTGAAGAACTGGCTATGAGGCCGGCCGCGGTGGTCGTGCGGTTCTAGGCGCTCCAGTCCGGAGCCGCGCTGCTGCTACGGTCGCAGGTTCGAATCCTGCCTTGGGCATGGGTGTGTGTGATGTCCTTAGGTTAGTTAGGTTTAAGTAGTTCTAAGTTCTAGGGGACTGATGACCACAGCAGTTGAGTCCCATAGTGCTCAGAGCCATTTGAGCCATTTGAACTGGCTATGAGTTGGTTAAATCATATATGAGCAACATGAAAAATTAGTTTTAAGGAAAACAGACGGTGTGTCATTCAAATCCAAAATTATTAATATGAAATATAGAGTGGCTCACAGTTCCATGTTGGAACCTCTTCTCTTTTTGCTGTATATTTGTTATGTAAAGTAGTTTTCTCTGAACTCCAAAACACGTTGTATGTAAATGATATTCAATTGTATGTAAGCACAAAGCCTATGACAGTCTAGAAATACCGTTCAACAGTGTTATGAATTAAATAGCCCAGTATTTCAGTGAAATCCATCTAAATATAAATGTTACAAAGACTGCAATAATAGAATTTAAAACCAGGAAACAGAGCTTGTTATGAAAATATACATAGTAAGCAACACAGTAAAAAAGGAAATCTGAACAAAATTCTTGGGAATCACAATCCAGGACAAACTCAAGTGAGACATGCATAGCCTTGAGCTATCTAAAAACATATGAAGGGCATTAAATAAGTGATGCAACACTTTTTTCTTCTTGGCCAATTTCGGTTGAAAAGTGCAGAATTTCTTGTGGGACATTGTGGAACATTCCTGCTTCAGCCCCTATGGTTTAATAAAGTTCTGGTTGGTGGTGGCGCTATACATAACCTTCAACATAATATCTGTGAACAGATATGTGTTCCAAGCAGACAGCTATCACTGAGTTTCTTTTGGCAGACTACCAGAGCAATATCAGATCACCATTGATACTCATAGGTGCTTACAGAATGTCTATGGAAGCCTGGCAGTGCAAAAGCATGGTGAGTCATGGGTTGAGGCTTCTGTCATCATTGTAACAAGGTCAAGCAGACCTGTCTGCTGGCCAATTCCTGCAATGTCGGAACATGTGGACACTGTCATTTGAAGTAATCAATAGATCACAACAAAACACCTTGCTGCTCAACTTGGTGTCTCTGTTGGCAGTGCTGCCACACATATCCACCATCTGGGGTACTCAAAGGTGTGTGCCTGCCACCTAACCATAAAGAGCAATTGAGAACCATTTGTGCAGAATTTCTTGCATATTACAAGGTTGATCATGACAATTCTTTGTTTAACCACATCACAGGCAATGAGATGTGGGTTCATCACTTCGAACCCAAAATAAAATGGCAATCCTTGGAGTGCTGCCACACCACCTCTCCTCTGAAGAAAAAGTTCAAAGCCACACCCTCAACCCATAAAGTCATGGTGATGGTCTTCAGGGACACTGAAGGGGTTATTCTGTTTGATGTCCTACCTCATGATGGAACAATCAACTCTGAATTGTATTGTGCTGCACTCAGGGAATTGAAGAAACAACTTTAGCATGTTCATTGCCACAAAAATGCAAATCAACCTCTCCTTCTCCATGACAGTACAAGGCCTTACACAAGTCTGTTCACCCATGAGAAGCTCACAAAACTTTTGGACTGTTCATCATCATCCACCCTACTGCCCGAATCTCACACTTTCCGACTTCCATCTGTTTGGACCAATGAAGAATGCACTCTGTGGGAAGCTGTATGTGGTTGACTGGGAGGTTATTAAAGCAGCAAGATTTTGGGTCTGACATCAACTAGTAGAGTGGTACCATGTGGGCATACAGGCCCTCACAGTATGGTGGCATAAGGCTGACACATTAAACAGAGATTATGTCAAAAAATAAAGTTTTCTGGCCAGAACAGAGGGAAATAATATGGTGTATTTGAATTCTGAATATAACCAACCTACTTTCAGAAAAAAGTATTGCATTTGTTATTGAATGCTAAAAATTGCATATCATTTTCATTGTTGTCATTGAATTTGAACTACATGGTTGATGTATGAGGGTGCAACAACATGACCCAACCTAAACATATTAGTAACACCGAAGAAAAATGTAGTCAGAATTATGCTAAAGCAAGATAATCATGGCATAATCTGTATCCAAAATTAGGTATGCTTACCGTCATGTATATTGTTCCTTCTCTAAGTGTTGTGGGTGTGTACACTTACACTAGCAGTTGTAACTCAATCTAAACTATCTTTTGTGATGTTTCTTGTTGTTTTATGTGTGTACAATGATGTGAAAGTTAAGATACCTAGATTTTTAAAACATTTTCTGCAAATTTAAGAAGTGTTTCTTCTTAAAATGGTCCTTATTGCTTTGTTGTGTAATGTGAACACTTTTTTTGTTTTTTACCTAGATCCCTGTTTCATACATTGCTTTACCTGTCTCAACTAATGAGTGTTTTTATATTTTTGACATTTTTTATGGAACTATTCTTTGAACCTAGTACAGTTAACTTACCTGTCTCCTTAATAAGTGGAAGTACTGAGCTGGTGTTGTAGGATTCACAATATGAATATTAACATCATCACCATCTGGTGTAGTCTCACTGGAATCACTCAGTTGCAGAAATCTCTCTATGCGACATGAGCTATGCTCAGGCCCAGCACCATCATAACCATGAGGTAACATCATTACTAAGCCAGAACAGGTCATCCATCGACCTATGAAAGATTCAAATGAATAAATATTCAGAACTATTTCACTAGGATTCTGAACAGGTTCCAAACATGAAAGTTGCACATCAAAAACAGGTAAATTTCCACAAATGAGTCAACTCTAGTTAAAATTGCTAATTTTACAGAGATTTGAGGCACACAGAAATTTATAAATCATGAAAAAGGTCCATACTAAACAAGTAGCAAAAATTTTGAAATAAAACTTGAAAAGAGGTATTGCAATGATACCAAAGGTATTGAAAGCTGCAGAATATTGCAGCTCTCCACCACATAAAAGTGCCTTACATAAGAATGAGAATGATATGACATTTTTCTCATCTCATTTTCACACAGTGGATTAAGTACTTCATTTTTACAATTCAACATTCATGCCATTTTCTGCCACTGATTTCTGACAGGCTGATTCTAATCCATCAGCTTTCATATAGTGACAGCTGCAAAAGAAAAGTAATAGTTTTTGATAGTTTTTTAGCCAATTTTGTCCACTATAATTTTCAGCTGTTTGATTCCCAGTCATATGGGTGAGGGGACGGAGGGGGATGGGAGTGTAAGAGTCAGATTGGGCACTCAATAATATATGATAAATAAAATCTACTACAGAATAATTTCAACAATACAAAGAAAAGATACACACATCAGAAAATGGTTTGCATTGTCTCGGTTCCGAGAGTTCCAGAACCTGTACAGAACATTTGAATACAGATCAACATAAACATCATTTCCACCCTTTCATTGTTCATGAAAACCACACATTGTATGTTGTACTACCAAACAGTGAGACCTTCAGAGGTGGTGGTCCAGATTGCTGCACACACCGGTACCTCTAATACCCAGTAGCACGTCCTCTTGCAATGATGCATACCTGTACTCATCATGGCATACTATGAACAAGTTCATCAAGGCACTATTGGTCCAGATTGTCCCACTCCTCAACAGTGATACGATGTATATCCCTCAGAGTGGTTGGTGGGTCACATTGTCCATAAACAGCCCTTTTCAAGCTATCCCAGGCATGTTCGATAGGGTTCATGTCTGGATAACATGCTGGCCACTCTAGTCGAGCAATGTCGTTATCCTGAAGGAAGTCATTCACAGGATGTACATGATGTGGGCGCAAACTGACATCCATGAAGATGAATGCCTCGCCAATATGCTGCTGATATGGTTGCACTAATGGTCGGAGGATGGCATTCATGTATCATACAGCCATTATGGCACCTTCCATGACCAGCAGTTCAAAATGGTTCAAATGGCTCTGAGCACTATGGGACTTAACATCTATGGTCATCAGTCCCCTAGAACTTAGAACTACTTAAACCTAACTAACCTAAGGACATCACACAACACCCAGTCATCACGAGGCTGACCAGTAGTGACGTACACCAGGCCCACATAATGCCACCCCAAAACAGCAGGGAACCTCCACCTTGCTGCATTCGCTGGACAGTATGTCTGAGGCATTCAGCCTGGCTGGGTTGCCTCCAAACACGTCTCCAATGATTGTCTGGTTGAAGGCATATGAGACACTCATTGGTGAAGTGAACATGATGCCAATCCTGAGCAGTCCATTTGTGATGTTGTTGGGCCCATCTGTACTGTGCTGCATGGTGTCATGGTTGCAAAGATGGACCTCATCATGGACGTCAGGAATGAAGTTGCACATCATGCAGCCCATTGTGCATAGTTTGAGTTGTAACATGATGCCCTGTGACTGCACAAAAAGCATTATTCAACAGGGTGGTGTTGCTGTCAGGGTTTCTCTGGGCAACAATCCATAGATAGCAGTCATCCACTGCAGCAGTAGCCCTTGGGCAGCCTGAGTGAGGCATATCATCGACAGTTCATGTCTCTCTGTATCTCCTCCATGTCCATACAACATCACTTTGGTTCACTCCAAGACACCTGGACACTTCCCTTGTTGAGAGCCCTTCCTGGCACAAAGTAACAATGCAGATGCGATCGAACTGCAATATTGACTATCTAGGCATGGTTGAACTGCAGACAGCATGTGCAATGTACCTTCTTCCTGGTGGAATGCCTGGAAGTGATTGGCTGTTGGACCCCGTCCGTCTAATAGGCGCTGCTCATGCATGTTTGTTTACATCTTTTGATGGATTTACTCACATCTCTGAACAGTCAAAGGGGCTGTGTCTGTGGTACAATATCCACAGTCAATGTCTGTCTTCAGGAGTTCTGGGAAGTGGGGTGATGCAAAACTTTTTATGATGTGTGTAAATTGCTACTCACCATAAATGTGACATGTTGAGTTGCATACAGTCTCAGTGAAAATGCACTTGCATACTAGTTTTCACAGCCTCCTTCAGAAAGGGAAACACACACACATACATTCACACAAACAAGCACACTTCATGCACACATGACTGCCATCTCCTGCAGCTCAGACCATGACAGCTGCATTCTGGACTGAGCTGCCAGAGATGGTGGTCATGTGTGCATGAGGTGTGCTTGCTTGTGTGAATGAATGTGTGTTTCTATTTCAAAGGAAGACTCTGGCCAAAACAGTGAATAGCAAATCATCTTCCCCTTATATTGCTGATATTCCAACTTGTAGTTTTCATTGTTTAATATAAAAATTTCAGCTCTAATTCTATTCCACAGATACACAGAGTATACGATATTTTAACTGATGGTGCTAAATGTTTTCATTTGTGTTGTGGCTGTATAAAACAAAAGAAAAAGGAAAACAAATGGACTCCTTTTGAATAATTATTACATATATTTTATATTACTATAACAAAGGAATAGTGTAAGTATTGTATTGTTTTAATGCTTACTTTCTCCACCTGTGATATATGTATCTATTTGTATTTGAGCACCATTAAAAAAGTCTCCAAACTGAGCTTCCCATATAACAAGACGATTTGGGTTTTCAATACTCATTCCATATTCAAATCCAAGTACAGCTTCTTCTGACAGTATACTATTTGCTACCTGAAATTTCAAGAAGGTAGTAACACTACACAGAACAAAATAATTTATGGTAAAATGAAACAAACAAATGTGATTCTTATCTGAAAACTGTCAGAAGAAAAACATCTCATATACAGGGTGTATCATAATTAATGGCGTAAATGGATACAATTCAAAGTACATGATACTAGAAGCAAAAAAGTCTCTGTAAACATAGGGTCAAAAATGCATACCTTAAGAGCTACAAGCAATTTTTCATCTTTGATACTGCAAAACAAATCTCTTCTGCTGCAAGTTCTTTGCTTTCCATATTTTGGGAACTGGTAGTATGGACCAAAACAAGAACAAAAAGTCCCATAAACAACTGCTCTAAAATGCATACCTAAAAAGTTACGAGCACTTGATCATTAGAACAGTTGTGTTTTCAAGTAGCAAAGATGAACAAGTGTTGAACCCACAATGAAAGTGACCAGGAAGCCTACATTCAAAAATCCCACATCAAATGTGACTAACAAGCCCACATTAAAAAATCCAAAGAATGTGGCACCTGATAATCTGCTCCATGGTCTTTCCCATGCTCCTGTTGACGGCAACACTACAATGGAAACTTTGGCATATTTTGACTTCTTCATATTTAAGGAGAGAGGTTAAAATAGTTTCCATTCACAAGGCAAGAAAATTTCCTGTTACTCACATTACGACAAAAGATTAAACAGGATTCCTTATCAATGGAGACTAGATGAAGCATCACTTGTTAACTGCAGCTCACATATGGAAAAGGGGCATTTTTAGACACCCACTTTTGGCAGAAGTGAAGTCTCAAATGTTTCTCTCATCATTGTCTCAGTACTGGCAGAAAGCTGGATTCTTTTCTGTGTTTGTGAGATTTCAAAATAATGCTTCACTGTGGTCAGAAAATTTCTCCTAGACTGCTCATGAGGTTTTTAGCTTACATTACAATGTTAATGGATCACCACCTATCTCTCCCCTGAAATCCTTCTGAGGTGTACCAAATGACCGGCTACAAGAACTGTAGTAATGACTTTCTTCTACTCTCTACTAGTGTAAGTACTTTTTACACTTGCCACCCAGAAGAATGTGAGCTTATCAGCAGACGTCTTCAGAAGTCCACATTTGGCTTTGATTGCGAGATGTACTTTTCATTATAACAAAGGACAACCTGTTTTCTATCCTGACCTGAAAACTTCTGCATAAATGCACTACTACAGCTGCTTATGTGGTATTTCTCCTGGAGGTTGTATTTATGTAAAAAAAACAAACAATTGGTTGTGCAATATCCAGTTCACCCCAATGAGCACTCACAAGGGGCAAGTTCATTTAGAGCTCTGCAAAAACTCATTGGTGTATCCAGATGAGCAAGTAGACATTTGAGTGTGTATCATTACTCAGCAATATCTGGAATATCATTCTCATAGAGCTGTGGTGGAGGATAACCATGTAACAGCATTAACCTGTATGCTCAGCCCTGTGTTCAGCAAGCAAAGAGGATCAAAAACATGATGTTCTCAACAGTTTAATCACAGGAGTAGAGAGAGTTGTAATCCTGAAGCACATTACAAGCATTTAAGTCTCCACCAAGTAAGGAAATATGAGGGAGCTAAACGATGAGATCAATGAGAGTCTCTTAATCTATATTTCCATCATGGGCAGGTAAAAAAAAAACATATAGTTATGTGTTTCTTGACATTTTCCTGGTGGATAGAAAATTCCATCACCTTCTGGACACATATCCAGGAGTCACACCCAAAAGATGAGAGCAAACATCATATAGTTATCCTATGAGGCATGTTCACAATTAGAGGACTGCTCAAAGTAGATGGCAAGAAGGAGGGACAAGGTGGTGGGCAGTCTGCAATGCCAATTCACAGATTGAAAGTGTACAAAATTATGTCAATGATGCTACTAGCCTCACAGAACACATTAGCAATGATCCCAACTGATTTATTCATTGGACACTCAGATACAGTGGAAATGATCTACGATCAGATTGCATATTACAGTTGTGTTGTGGAAATGTACTGTTTTGTTTTCTTCCTCACAGTTAGTTTTAACTACAACAGCAAGATCTTTAAACAATAAGAAAAAGTTTTCACATAGTCAGTAGCACATCACCCTTTCCCAAAGTAGTATTTCAGATGACCAGTTCATACTCTTACCACACAATATCCAAAAAATGAAAGATGTTGTACATTCTGAAGTTTTGTAATTGTACTGTGCACAAAAAATTAAGAAAGCTGTTAGAATAGAATAGAAACTTTATTGTCACATAATATGTCATACACAGTCAAATGATTGAGACATTAAGTGAAAGCTAATTTCTAATTGTAGGTATACAGAATAATTTACAGCTGTCTCGTAAGTTTAAGTACCACAAAATGATTTAATATAATCATGCTGAAATAAAGTAGAATTAAGAATAAATATTTACTTAAAGTACTTTTTAGCATGAAACAGAATAAAATTAAACACCAGGCATAGTTATTTGTGACAGTCAATCATAAATTCTTCTACACTGTAATAATATTTACTTGCTAGGTACTTCTTTAAATGAAGTCCAAATTCTTATGGTTACAATTTTTAAATTTTTCACAGATTTTATTTCCCAGCCTCATACCCATAGAATAAGATGTCTTCTCCAGCAGTTTTAGCCTATGAGTTGGTACTTTATATTGCGATTTCTTGTTTCATAATCATGCTTAAACAGGTTGTTCTCAAAAACTCGTGGGTGTTGGTTAGAAAAATTAATTGTCTCATAGATACAGAGGTCAGGAACAGTCATATGAGCAAGGGCCTTGAACAGAGATCTGCATGATTGTCTTTACTGTGCACCTGCCATGGCTCTAGCGATTTTTTTCTGTAGCCTAAAGACTCTTTGTAAGTTTGTTTTCTCTGATCCCCAAAAAATTATACCATATCTAATGACAGACACAAAATATCCATGATATACAACTTTTTTTACTGTGTTTCTATTATACTACTTATAACTTTCATTGCATATATTAGACTATGTAGACAGTACCACATGGAACCTACAGGTTCTGACCATGATAAATTCTTGTTCAGCATTACACCTAGAACATGGTACAGTTTGAGGTGCAAGGTGATTGTCCTCATATGATACTTCAAGTATATCCTGTATAGATTGTTTTGCGGTAAAGTGAATGATTTGTGTCTTTGTTAGATTTAGTTTCAGACCATTATTTCTCACCCAGCTCTCAATTTCAGGCAAAATGACATCCAACTCATTGAATTTTCACTAAAACCATATGCTTGTAGCTTACAAAGTAGTGGTTTGTGGTCTACTGTGTCAAAGACTTTAGTTAGGCCACAAAAGATGCTCGATGAATTCATTTTACTGCCTAAATTGGCTACTACTTTGTGTAATAAGTTCATTGATGGCTTGCATAGTATGGTGCCCCGTTTGGAAACCATGGTGATTGTTCTGGATAATATTATGCAGATTATTATAGTTAACTATCTGGTTATGTGCAACTCTCTCAAATATTTTGGAAAATATGAATGACAATGAGATTGGTTGAGAATTACCTACTTCATCATGTCTGTCTTTTTTATAAATGGGTCATATTTCAGCATACTTCAGCCTATCAGGAAACCACCCTTCCTCAAAAGATTGACTGATTATAAGACAGAGCAGGTATTCAATACTATGGGTGACTGCCTTTATTATTTTTGTAGGAATTTCATGCCAACCTACAGAATTTAAATTCAAGAACTTTATGACATCAGCTACTTAAGAATAGTATATATGGGTGAATTTGAATTTAGTGGAGATACATAAAGTGGAAACAGGATACAGACTTGTAGATGAAAGTTCATTGGTTTTACATGGATTTGTGGAGTGCCTGTTAAAAACTTCACAGATCTGTGTAAGGTCCAAAACAGTCTCATCTGCCACTACTAATTCAAGTTTTGGTTGTCTGCCTTTTTTGATACCTGATTCACTCTTTACAAATGACCACATTGACTTAGACTTGTTTTTATCATTATGAATATAATAGAGGGAAACATTCCACGTGGGAAAAATATATCTAAAAACAAAGATGATGTGATTTACCAAACGAAAGCGCTGGCAGGTCGATAGACACACAAACATACACACAAAATTCAAGCTTTTGCAACCAACGGTTACTTCATCTGGAAAGAGGGAAGGAGAGGGAAAGACAAAAGGATGTGGGTTTTAAGGGAGAGGGTAAGGAGTCATTTCAGTCCTGGGAGTGGAAAGACTTACCTTGGGGGAAAAAGGACGGGTATACACTCGCACACACACCCATATCCAGCCGCACATACACAGACACAAGCAGACATTTTGTGTCTGTGTATGTGCGGCTGGATATGGGTGTGTGTGCGAGTGTATACCTGTCCTTTTTCCCCCTAAGGTAAGTCTTTCCACTCCCGGAATTGAAATGACTCCTTACCCTCTCCCTTAAAACCCACATCCTTTCGTCTTTCCCTCTCCTTCACTCTTTCCAGATGAAGCAACCGTTGGTTGCGAAAGCTTGAATTTTGTGTGTATGTTTGTGTTTGTTTGCGTGTCTATCGACCTGCCAGTGCTTTCGTTTGGTAAGTCACATCATCTTTGTTTTTAGATATGTTTTTATCATAAGAAATATAATTACTATTAGCCCATTTTTTGGCTTGTCTCACTACTTTATCAAAGATTTTTTTTATATTGCCTTACATAATTTAAGAATTCTGGGTCTGAATTGACTTTTGCCTCCATACGAAGTTCTCTTTTACTCACACTTGAAATCTGAATACTCCTTGTTATCCATGATCCCTTCTTAGGTGTGTCAGTTTTTATAGCCATAAAAGGAAAGCATTCATTGAATGCCATCAAGAAGGCCCCCAGAAAGTTGTTGAAATTTTCATTCACTGAGGACACAGCAGTAAACAGCGAAGTTTCGTTTTAGATGATTTATGCAACTAATCTGAATGAGTAATGAATGAAACTGATATACTGTGACAGCTGTATTTGTTGTGATCTATGGATTCATATGTGTTGGTGAAGTGAACAGACATGCAACATGATACAACACATGGAAAACAGAGAATTGGCTTCAACTGGTTGTTTGTAGAAGTATAAATAAATTCAGTGTGTTATGAATGTCTCCACAGATTAGGGTATGTAAATATTAGGGATGGAAAAGTACTCTAAGTAGATTTTGCAGTGTTGCTGTTAGTAGTTAATATCTATTCAGCATATCCTGAAAAGTAAAATCTTATTTGACTTTAAAGAAAGAAAGTAACTTTTTCACTGAAGTACAAAAAAAAGTGCAGAACAAAACACACCACAGGAAATAATGGTTAAGTCTTTTTGAAATACGAACTAGAAGAAACAGTGCAAAGTATCATTAAGTTGCTTAATCTGTTTTGTACCGGATTTTTGTGGCTTGCAGATTCTTGTATTGTTGAAGGTAACATAGCTTTCCTCAGAACATTGTTAAATAAAGGCTGCACAAATAAAAGTTTCAGCAATACATAGTAGAACTTCATACCTCAAGGTGTCCCTCCTGCCCCTCCACTAAATCATTCAGTGGAATGTACATTTCATTTGTTGACTGGTCTACCAACATCACATGCCGATGTGAAAATGTACCTCTACCCACATCCTGTCCACTAATGCGAACATTGTATCCTGCAAGTAAATATATGAATTGTCATACATTGTCACTGCATACAAATTACAATTGTTTTAATGCTACTGTACCTGAAGTATACCCTGTAAGGAATTCAGTATAATAAATAAAATGTAATTTTCATCTGCAACACAGTTTTCAAGCACAAATGTGTAGGTGGGAAAAAGGCAAATATCTCAGTCCAGCATAGAGACAACAGTGATTCAAACAGAATTTTCTTATTGCTGTGTTAGCACATGTTTTGTAACAGAATATGTCAGGTGTCAACTTAATCTGTGGACTGGTATTATTTATACAGAATTTTTAAAACACGCATTTTGTGTATGTTGCTTCACATTGACAAACTCGAACACTGCACATTCTCAAAATCCAAGCAAATAAATAATGGTGTATTCAAATATACCATAACTTTCTTGCAGGTGATTCACATGATTAATGTCCCAAATCTCCAAACACAGATTAGAAATTTGAGAAAACACACAAAATGGTTTTGGATCATACAAGTTATATCAAATAGCTACATCATGACTAATCAAAAGAAAGAGGTAGAAGGCAGAATTCATCTGCCACAAAAGTGTGGCCAATATCTTCTGGGATGGGAAACAGATGTCTGCCTATTGAAGAACTTATGGAGTGTAAAACAATGAGTGATGAATGCTATGCAAATCAACTGTATCGTCTGGATTAAGAAATAAGCAAGGAGAGGCATAGCAAAATGTATAAAAGAAAATTAAAATTAAATAAACAAAATAAATTATGTTCCATCAGAGCAATGCTTGTTTCCCCAGAGGCGTTTAAGACAGTGGGATAACTGAGGGATTTTAAATACTATTTATTGGAACATCCACCTTGTCTACAAGATATGGGCCCTTCTGACTTCCAACAAATTGTACATCTTAAGAAATTTATTACTGAAAAACTCTTTGAGTCTCATGAAAGGTTTATGGCAGCTATAGACAGGTATTTGCAGACTTTTAGAACTGCGCTTGAAGAATGGATTGTACTCACTGTAAAAATATTGGAAGAAGTAGAGCTACAGAAAAGGGGACTACATTGAAAAATAAATGCATTTTTATGTAGAAAGACAATATTTCAATCCAAAGCCTACACATTTTTTACTTGTCCTTATACATCACACATGAATGACCAGTGTTGCTTATGGTAATTTGATAAGGTTCACAATGTGCAGCTTTGTTCCTAATATGAACCGTGCGTCTCTGATGTTAAGTTCTGTGGAAATCTTTAATGGATTCTTCAATATTCCTGTAACCAACTATGGGTGTGATACCCTACATTTCTACCATATGCTCAAAGCTATAAGAGACACCTAAATGGCTCAGATTGCATTACATACATACCATGTATATGTCAGTGCTGATGTCTGAGTGCGGGATTCAAATGCCTGTCACTTCAGATGAAATTATTTGCGACCAGCTATAGAATCATTTGCAAAAAAGTGTCAAAACAGTATGTGTTTCTGAAAAGTAGTGAAGTTCACATAAGCTGTCCAAAATGACAAATTGACAACAGAGATATTTGGGATAAATCTAATTGTTCACTAAAAGAACAACATGTGTGTGACTGGAGGTAGCGTGTTAATTTTCAATCCATGTGTGACAAAACAAGCTGGGATATTTTTTTTCCCCTCTTGTTTTGCCATCTGTTTACTTAAATTCTTTTTTTCATTTTTGAACTAATTGCCATTAACATACATGAGTATAATCTGTATTTCATAAAAGAGAAAGGTTTTATAGAATTTAACACCAGTAATTAACATTTTTGTCAAAAGTATTGTTTGCATAACTATATATGTTAATTTCATTATTTAAACAAATAATTCAGCCTAACCCTTGTAGTAGAAGGAACTTTTCTTCCCCTCTTGTTTTGCAATCTGTTTACTTAAATTCTTTTTTTTAATTTTTGAACTAATTGCCATTAACATAAGTGAGTATAATCTGTATTTTCATAAAAGAGAAAGGTTTTAAAGAATTTAACACCAGTAATTAACATTTTTGTCAAAAGTATTGTTTGCATAACTATATATGTTAATTTCATTATTTAAACAAATAATTCAGCCTAACCCTTGTAGTAGAAGGAACTTTTCTTCCCCTCTTGTTTTGCAATCTGTTTACTTAAATTCTTTTTTTAATTTTTGAACTAATTGCCATTAACATAAGTGAGTATAATCTGTATTTTCATAAAAGAGAAAGGTTTAGGGAATTTAACACCAGTAATTAACATTTTTGTCAAAAGTATTGTTTGCATAACTATATATGTTAATTTCATTATTTAAACAAATAATTCAGCCTAACCCTTGTAGTAGAAGGAACTGTTAAAAGGAATGAATTTTTTGATGTGTTCAGTCAATTGAATGAGTTAAGTTTTAACTGTAATTTTTGTAAGTTTAACTTCGAACAATGTGTAGTTTCAGTACCTGTTATTGTGAAGGTATATAAGGGCCCAATTTTGCTCCTGAGACAGTCAATCCATGGCCCAGTTTCAGACGAGGAGCCTACGTTGGTCAGAACAATAACAATGCTTCAACTTAACTGTGAAATAAGTGTTACACAATTAGGTCATGTGTTAAAAACAAGGGAAGTGTCTGCTCCTTGAACTGTGAACTTTGTGGTTAGGTTTTTACTGCTCATAGATGTTCAACAGGAAACTACTGTAGCAGTATTTGGAGGTTTGCATGCACACTATTAATGAGGCTTATCGAAAGTTAAACAACAGTGCACTGGCCATATAACTGTGTATTATTAGGAGGTTGTGAACAGTGAAATTAAAGTACGATGAAACACAACTGTGCACCTGTCAGCTACATTACTTACAGTAGTCAGTGTTGGAATCCACAACCCATTTTTCAGCCAGTGTAGCAATGCAGTATGTCGACACTGAGGACAACAAACGAAGAAACAAAGTAGGTGAATTGCCACACACAGAGGCAGAAATTTTGTTTGGACTGAAATGTTTAAGGCATTGTTAACTAGTAATGATAGACACTGTCACGACAGCAGTAATGTTGTATGGAACTGGTGTCCATTAGCTCTTAAGGACAGCTTTGCCTAAACATTTATCTAGTTATTGTGTTTCCTACATGGCTGTCCATTCAGCACATCTTATACTTGGCAAGTCATATGTCTCATATAAATAATCCCATTCGTTAATTTGTATGTTTTTGGTTCCTGGTCCATTTCAGTTCTATTAGAGGCCTGGAGAGGAAAAAAAGGATTGACTAATTTTGAATGTTTTTCAGTGAAGTGGCACTGTCCAGAAGGCAAGACATTTCAGCAAACCAACTTGTCATCTTCAGATGTTCCTAATGACTAGTTGTTTTCAGCTGGGCACCAGCTCTGAGTGCAGACTTGGTGTGGTCATTGGGGAAGTGTGAAAACGGGGGCTTGATTCAGGGTCCGCAGTCACGTTGCGGCCAGCAGCGGATGCAGGTCTCTGCTGGTGTGACATTAATGTATCCTTATCTTCTTCAGTTGCCATGACATGAGCAGATTTACAGAAAGATTTCTGCTGCACTTTGACCATGCTCAAGGCTATGTCCCAGGCCTGACTTAATTGAAAGCCAATGTCTTTATTTATTAGTTCACCATATAGTTGACTCTCTACAACCTCTGTTAGGGTACACTCCCAGGTTTGGATTGTTGCAACAACTTGGTGCTGTCCATGGGACATGCGGCGCTTTACCCCAGCAGACTTTGTCAGCTGTTCATTGTCAGTGCGGTGTTTATGTTCAGTGTACCTATCCTGTTACATCCAGATAGTCTGACCTATATACATTTTTATGCAATGGCAAGGGATGTGGTAGACTCCAGGTTTCTGCAGTTCTTCGGTCATCCTCGACTGATTCCAACAAGCCTTTCATCTTAGTTGGTGGGTGAAAATGCACTTACTATTACATTTACAGAGTATTCTTTTGAGTTTTGATAACGAGTTTCTGATGTATGGGATAGCTGTCACATGAATAGGTTTTCCTTCATCCTCAGTAGGCTGTGGTCTTGGCTTCTTCTGTCTTACGGTACTCTGCATCTGGCAGTTGCTGTAACTGTTTGTACAGAACATAGCTTGTAGGTGCTGCAGTTTGGCTGCTAGACTATCATGTTCCGTCTGTACAAACAACCATATGGAGTAATTATGGGCTGCCTGCTATCACTAATGGTGGCCAATATGTTCATGGAGGCACATTAAGTAGTAGTCCTGGAGTCAACAGTCTACAAGCCCTCATGCTTTTATTTTTTATGTAGGTGATACATTCATAATCAGTATGGATAACATCACTTACAAGACTTCCTTCAATGCTTAAACCACTTCTCCAGAACATCCAATTCATGATGGAAGTAGAAGAAAAAATTAACTTCCATATTTGGATGTGCTCATCAAGTGATTACCACATGGCACACTGGGATACAGTTTCTACCATAATGCACACATGTACAGATTTGTACTTGCATGTCTCCAGCTGTCATGCCCCTTCACGATGAGAAGGTGTCCTAAACACACTAGTCCACAGAGTACACAAAATCTTGGACCATGGCAGCCTAGTAGCCAAACTGCAGCACCTACAGGTCATGTTCTGTACAAACGGTTCCAATAACTCTCAGAAGCTGAGACCACAACCTACTGAGGATAAAGAGAAACCTGTTGCAATGGTGATTATGCAACATGTTGGGAACATATCAGCGATAATCAGAAGACTACTCTGAAAAAATAGTATCAAGTGCATGTTCCACCACCAGCCAAGACAAAAGTCTTGTTGAGATTAGTCAGGAATGACCTAGGACTCTGGACACTGGGAGACTACTGCATCTCTTGCCAGTGTGGGAAAAAGTATATAGGTGAGGCTATCCAAACAGTGTAGGAGAGATGCACTGAGCATAAACCTCACACAGACAATGAACAGCTGACAAAGTCTGCTGTGACAGAGCACTGCATCCTCCACGGACATTCAATGAATTACAATGGCATCAAATTGTTTCAAAGATCCATCAAGGCAACCCCCTCTAGGACTGTATTCTAAAAGTGTCTGTAGAGATTTAAGTACTTAATGAACTACAAAAATAAAGACAGCGACTTTCAATTAAGAAAGGCCTGGGACCAGTCTCAAGCATGATCAAAGAACAGTGGCAATCTATGTGAAAAATCTGTTCCCATCATGGTAATTGAAGAAGATGAGGGTGCATAGTCATCATACTGGCAGAGACCTGCATTCAGTACCTGCTGCAATGTGACTGAGGCCCCTGATGTTGAGGCCACTGATGTCAAGGCCTCTGATGTTGTAATTGCTCGCCATTGTACCAGGTTCATAGCCAGAGCCAGCTGGCTGGAAGCTCTGGGTGAGGAGAGGTGATATAAAGGCAGCACCCCACAGAAAAAAATCAGTCATCAGGGAACATCTGAAGATCACAAGAACTTAGTCTGCTGAAATATCTTCCCTGCTGGCCAATGCCATTTGGCTGCATTCCTGAGAAATATTCAATATTATACTACACGAGAGAAACTTAAAACTATACAGTGTCCACAAACATTTTGTTAGTGCATGGGGTGCCCCTGCAACTTTCAGAGAGACAAGCAGATATGGAAGGAGGATATTATGATCATGGTTGATATCTAAGCATTTCTTTGTGGAATTGCATGAGTGTAACTGCACATACAGGGTAATCAAATGGAGGTATACTCCTGTGGGAGAATTCTTCTTATTTTTTGTTTAATTGAGGAAGAAATGAGTGTCACACTACAGCATTGAAATGCATTGTCACTGAATACATTAGATGTGCCAGTTATACCGACACTCAGAATAAAGACAAACAAAAATGTATGAGGGTGGTTCAAAAAGTTCTCGGAATGACCACAAGAGGTCAGTGCTGTCGCAACAAGTTGTTCACGTGATATTCATTGGATTGTTGCCTGTAAACACATGCCATGTCAGTGCACTTGGAAAAGAGGTGGGCTGGTGATGTGGCTCTGTTGTTGTTCCCGCATAGTGATTTGCGAAGATGGAAAAAAATCAAGATTTGAGCAGTGATTTAGTACTTCATAAAGAAAGGTATAAAAGCAGAGGTCAATCATGCCGATTTCCAGAATACACTGGCGGACTCTGCTCCTTCATATTCAACCATTGCCAAGTAGACAAATAAATTTAAATTTGGTCAGTAGAGCTTAGATGATGATCCATGCAGTGTTCGGCCAAGATGTGTCACTACACCACAAATCACTGCAGAAGTGCACAAATTGGTCATGGAGGGTCATCCATTGAAAGTGCATGAAATTTCTCACGCTTGCCAGATGTCATGTGAAAGGGTATATCACATTTTAATTGAAGAATTAGAAATGAAAAAATTATCTGCAAGATGGGTGCCATGACTCTTGACGTGCACACGCACTCACTCATTTGCCGTCACCATGGCAAAATTACATGAACTAAGGTATGAATTCTTGCCACATCTGCCTTATTCACCTGATATGGCTCCATCAGACTTCCATCTCTTCCTAAAACCGAAAATTTTTCTTGGTGGATGAAGATTCACTTCAAACGGAGAATTGATAGCTGGAGTTGATGACTATTTTGCAGGCCTGGAGGAAATTCATTTTTGAGATGGGATCAAGACACTGGAACATCATTGGACCAAGTGCATTAATCTACAAGGATACTACATTGAGAAATAAAAAATGTTTTAGTGCTGTAAGTATTTTTATTCTATTCTGTTCTGAGAACTTTTCAAACCATCCCTATAAATTACAGATTCACCACCAAGCGCCAGTATATACTGAATAAAATTATCACTATCATGGGTCCACTGCACAAAAAATAAATGTAAAGTAGCCAGGATTGTTATTAATAAATTCAATAAAGAAAACAGTACCCTATTGACTGGGATACTCTCAATGAATATTTTGTAAATAGTGCCAGACCCACCACTCCACTCAGTGTGTGTGTGTGTGTGTGTGTGTGTGTGTGTGTGTGTGTGTGTGTGTGTGTGTGTGTGTGTGTGTTTGTGTGTGTATGTACTCTATCGCTTTAAAGGATTATTTAATTTGTTTATTTATTTATTTACTTGTGTGTGTGTATACCTGTACCTGTACTCTTAAGTTTCTACCATTCGGTTATTGGTTTCCTTTAATCCTAAATTTTTTCCACTTCCATTTCGTATTTTATACATCTTATTCATTCATTCATCATGTCCCATAGATCCCATAAATAAGGAGACCCTTCAGTATTGCAGAATGACCCAAGGTATGCATTACCAAAAAGCAACTAAATTACAGAAACCTAATTTGTACACCATACTGACAATAAATGATCACTATACTGGCCAATGTTGTTTATGCTTATGCCAGATCCTAGTAAATTAAAACAAAAGTTGCCACTGATCTAGTTATATTAAGTAACTGATGTTTATCTTCCATTAGTAACCTATTATTTATCAGATTATATCAGAATTTTTCAAACAGCATAGTTAAATACATCTCTAAATACACAGTCATCACTACAGTATGTGAGTAATTGTTATTCAGCTTTAGAATGAACACTGATACTTACTATATAGTGGCCAGAGGCAGTAGTCATGCATGTGTGAGCTGTGCTTGTGTGAATGTTCGTATGTTTTCTACTTCAGAAGAAGGTCTTTTGGCTGAAAGTCCACATATACAGCAGTGTTTTACTTGAAGCTGTCTCTGACTCAATGTCTCCTCTATTTTGGTGAGCAGCAATCTGTCCTTTTCATAATATATTCTTTGTATATATTATCTGAATATCTGGACTCGAGGACTGAAAATTTCTGTTAATTATGTAGTAAGTACAAGTATTCATAATAATGCTGTGTTTCACATTGTTAAATATGTGAATACAGTGGTTCATGAGGTATGATTAATTTTTTTAATTGGTTGTGATTTCTAATTTCTCACTTTATGTTGGATGGAGGTTCATTCATTACCTTTGCCCCATATTTTATGACTTCACTCAAAATCCTAGACAAGTCTACATGGACTTTTTTTGGGTCTTGTATTGAAATTATTAAGACTGCAGTTCAGCTGTAACTGATTTTTACTGTTGGCAACAAAAACCATCAGTAAATGCACTGTGGAGTGAGTGTAAGAACTGGGCAATCCTTAAAGAGGCCACTACAAAAATTTCTTGTTATCTAATAAACACAATATTCTTACTGTTTGCTCCTTATGAGGAAATTATAGATTTGTTGATTAATATATCATGTAGAGTCCACCATTGTCACTTAGAGTTGGGACAAACCTAGTTTGGCCCATTTGTTTGAACTATGAGTGTTGCCACTGTGTGCTGCAATTTGGATTGTGTCTTATATCTGGGTGGTTGCATGGCGTGGAGCAGTTGCTCATCACTGAAGCAAGAGTAGAGCCAACACAGACTTGATTGTGATGACCTGCCTGTGTGTGGAATGTTACATCTACACCTACATATACATATATACTCCACTAGCCATCAAGTGGTGTGTGGCGGAGGGCACAATTTGTGCCAAAGTCCTTTTTCCCCCCCTTCTGTTCCACTTGCAGATCACACGAGGGAAAAACGACTGTCTGAACCCCTTAGTACGAGCTCTAATTTCCCTTATCTTTGAATGGTGATCATTGCGTGATTTGAAAGTTGGTGGTAATAATATGTACTCTACATCCTCGGTGAAGACTGGATTTCAGAATTTAGTGAGCAGCCCCTTCCGTTTAGTGCGCCGTCTACCTGCAAGTGTGTCCCACTTCAAACTTTCTATGAGATTTTTAATGCTCTCATGATTGCTAAATGTACCAGTCATGAATCTTGCCGCTCATCTTTGGACCTTCTCCATCTCTTGAATCAGACCCAAGTGGTAAGGATATTATACAGACGAACAATACTCTAAGACTGGATGAACTAATGTATTGTAAGCTATTTCATTTGTTGAAGGACTGCCTCGCTTCAGGATTCTACCAATAAATTGCAATCTAGAGTTCCCCTTACCCGTTACTTGTATAATCTAATCATTCCATTTGAGATCATTTCAAATAGTCACATCCAGATACTTGATGGATGTTACCGCTTCCAAAGATTGGGCATTTATTTTGTACTCGTGGATTAATGGGGATTTTTGCATTGATATATGCAGTAGGTTATACTTACTAATATTAAGAGATAGCTGTCAGTCATTACACCACACATTAATTTTCTGCAAATCCTCATTGATTTGTTCACAACTTTTGTGTGATACTGCTTTCCCATAGGCTACAGCATCATCGGCAAACAGACAAATTCTGCTGTCAATACCATCAACCAGATAGTTTATGTAAATCGTAAAAAGCAGCGGACCTATTACGCTGCCCTGGGGCACACCTGAAGTTACACTTTTTTCTGTTGAAGTCACTCTGTTCAGGATGACATACTGCTCCCTGTCTGTTAGGAAACTTTCTATCCAACCACATATGTCATCAGATAGACCGTAAGCATGTACTTTTTGGAGCAAGCGACAGTGCAGAACTGAGTTGAACGCCTTTTGAAAGTCGAGAAATATGGCATCAACCTGGGAGCTGGTATCTAGAGCCTGTTGTATATCATGCACAAAGAGGGCCAGCTGTGTCTCACATGACTGCTGTTTCCTAAAACTGTGCTGGTTTCTGAAGATGAGCTTCTCAGAGACTAGAAAGGTCATTATGGCTGAAAACAAAATACGTTTCATGATTCAACAACAAATCAATGTCAGTGAAATTGGCCAGTAATTTTGTGCATCCAATTCTCTACCCTTTTTATAGATTGCTATGATCTGGGCCTTCTTCCAGTCCCATGGAACTTTCCACTGTTCCAATTATCTCTGATACATGATGGATAAGAATGGTGCTATATTTGTAGAATAATCAACATATAATCTTACGGGGATATCGTCTGGGCCAGATGCCTTTCTGGCATCTAAGGATCTTAGCTGTTTTACAATCCCAGATACACTAAACACTATGTCAGCTATCCTTGAGTTTGTTCGATAATCGAAAGGGGGAATGGTGCTGCAGTCCTCTACCATAAATGAGTTTTTGAAAGCTAGGTTTAGAATTTCGGCTTTCTGTTTAATATCATTAGTTACATTATCCATACTGTCAACAACAGAAGGTATTGAATTATTTGTAGCATTCATAGATTTTATGTATGACCAAACTTTTTTGGGGTTATTTTTAGAATCTGCAGATAAAATATTGCTTGCAAATTTGTTAAAGGAATCTCTCATTGTCCTTCTGACAGCTGCTTTCATTTCGCATAATTTCTGTTTGTCAACAGGGCAGTGACTATGTTTAAAATGACTGTGCAAAATTCTGTGATTTCTCAGCATCTTCCTAATATGTTTGTTGCACCAAGGTGGACCCTTTCCCTCCCCTTATATTTTTGCTAGGCACATACTTCTCTAGCACATGGAGGACAATACCTCTAAATTCTGACCAAAGATGCTCAATATCTTTGTGTCCCGCAGTGATTGCTTAGAGCTGACAATGAAGGTATTCATTAATGACACTTTTATTTGCTGTCCCAAACAAGAAAACTCGACACTGTTTCTTTGGTTTTTTTGCGACTTCCACTGACATAGAAGCCACAACAACATTATGGTCACTAATAACTTCTTCTAGATTAACTTCCTCAGAAAGATCAGGTCTGTTTGTTGCCAAGATATCTAATACATTCCCATGTTGAGTTGGGTTTCTAGCCAATTGCTCAAGGTTGTAAGTTGAGAGTGCTCCTAGAATAACTTCACACAAGTCTTTGCTTCTGCCCCCTGTGATAAACATGTAATTTTCCCAGTCAATGGATGCCAGATTAAAGTCTCCACCTATAACTAATGGATAATTTGGATATTTATTTCCTATGTACTCAAGACTTTCCCTGAAATATTCTGCAACATTTGTTGTGGATGCTGGTGGTCTATAAAAACAACCTAACACAATGGTCAATCTTTGTCTGATTGACAGCCTTATCCAGACCATTTCACAGTCCGACCCAGTATTGATCTCAACTGCATTTAAACAGCTTTTAACTGCAGTGAACACACCAACTCCCATAGCATCAGTCCAATCCTTCCTAAACATGATCCAATCCAAGTTCAAAATTTCACTACTTTTTATGTCTGGTTTCAACCAGCTTTCGGTACCTAATACAATATTATAATTAATATGTTACTGTTTGGTGTGGATGGGGTTGGCATAGCTGAAGGTCAATGGCCTTGTGGCAGAGGTTAATAATATCACTGTCATCAGTGTATGCAACTGCATGGATTGCATTGACTGCTAGTGGGTATGGCAGTTTACCATGCAGAGAATGTATTCGTGGTGGTCATCGTGTCTAGTATATCTGTGTATTGCTGTTGCTGCAGGATTGCAAAAAGTCTGTGAACCAGGTCCAACTAGCATTCCAATGTTTTGTTTTTATCTGAGATCATTGCCATTTGTAGTTCTGGTGGTAGTTTGAGGGGCCATGATGTCTGGCATGAGACATAAAGGGGCAGGTGTATGGAGATGTCGTCAAAGCTGGCATTCCATTGCTGGGTGTGCCCTTGTAAACCACCTGTTACAAATGATGCTCTGATGTTTTCTCACGAAAACACGAGTGAAGCAATGCCCCTTTGGTTGTATCATACTTACTGTCTGCCAGTGGTGCTAACATGACATCACTGATAATGTGAGCATGATTTCTTATGTTGCTCAATACAGAGATGAATTTGACTTATTTTTGAAGATGCCTTGGCTTTGTAGGATGTAGTCATTTGTTTCAAACCAGGTTGCTGGATGTTACCACTGGAATGGTGGTAGCTCAGGACGAGAACTTTGTTGTGTATATGCTCCTTAAAAAACTGTTGTTGGTGTTCTGGGCCATGTGCTCTGAGGGAGATGGCAGTTGAAACATCTTCTCACATGGCTCAGCCAGCTGGACCCTGCTTGAGGTTATGAACAGATTCAGCTGGGTTGTGCCTGACATGGACAAATCAATAAAACCAAGTGAGGGGGGCTACCGTGTAGACCTGAAGTTGTTGACAGCATATTGACCTGTCAGTTCCAGGAAGCATTGAAGTTGCCACCAAAATCTGTGAAGAAGTTGGAAGTCATTACACATTCTTGGGGCACACATGCATAATTGTTGTAGTCCATAGTATGACATGTAAGGAAGTCACTTTCCAGTTTCACACATAACATAGACTGGTCCATGTAACAAACAAAATTATGTGGATCACCAAGATAGTGACTTTCTCATACCTGTTGTTCAAAAGAGCAGCAACTGTAGTATGACCCCATTGTTGTAGTGAAAGCAATCAGATGAAGTACACTGATTAAGTTATAGTAGCTGCTGTTGCTCCTGTGGACTCACCACTGTGTGAATTCTTGGTTGGAATGTTTATAGTGAAATGCAGAGAGCAGATGAATGGAAATCATACACAATATATTGCTTAATATGGAGATACAAGATGTGTGTATATGCTATAATAGCACACACCAGACTCATAACATCAGAGATACTCTTCTCATGCTGCAAGAAAGCAAGCATGCATGGAGAGGTGCATGAAGGACTGATTTTTCCTCATCACTTGGCCAAGATCAGGACAATAGAACCTAGCATATGCCGCAAGCTGCTAACAAAGAGATTGTAGCATAAAATTCTACAGAATTAAAATATTAACTATTGCTTCAAAACATGGGAAGATTGTGTAAGACTATGAAAAGGTCAAATATTGTGAATCTATGCATAGTTCACTAATCAGTTCCTTTGAAAATCTACTTTTTGTTAAATTCCAAGAGGTGCATAATATTAAAGCTAGAAAGATCTCATTTTGGAATCAGATGCAGTTTATCAGAAAAAACTTATGGCAGAAAATTTTAAGAAGCTAACCCTTTTGAATTACTCTACTTTTTTGAGAAGCTTATAGACACAAAATATTATAGTTACAAAGTTCTACTTCTGTCCAGAAGCTACCTCATTCACCTTTTGAATTATTAAGAAAAAACCAGTTTTCATACAAAACATTTTTAAAACAAATTAGGTTAACTAATCTTCATTATTAAGTTACAAAATACAGATGGCCACTGTGACCATTATATTTACAATAAGTAATAATGAAGCTGTACCAAGTTTCAGGAAAATATTGTAATTTTACAAAGGTGTAGAAATTAAAACAAGGGGCAGTTCAGAGGCCACCATTGACCCTCGGTTCCAAATGAAAAATTCTGGAGTTCAAAATTTAAGAGTTATGGGAATTTACTTAGAGAAAAATTGATACCATTATTAGTCTTCAACTAACAACAATACAAATAATATGATAGTCATAAAGAGTGTTGATTGAGCGCTGCTGCCAACGATGGAAGCAGTTTTGGAACAAGTGTTTTCTTTGCCATCCACACTGAGCATATACAGGGTGTACATAAAGTCTGGGAACACTTTCAATTATTTATTGCACTAGAACCAAAAATTGTACAGATATCAAACATATGTCATTTTGAAGTTTTTTTTTCATTTATACTGCCACAGCATGGTTTGGAAATTTGCCAATAGTTTGTGCTAATCGCAAACATGGTGAGTTCAGGTGTAGAGTAAGCCTTCTGTGTGTTGGAGTTCGACAAAAACAAGTGTGCTACAACTGTTCAATGGATATTTAGAACACAGTAAGAAGCCACCAACAAGGAATCTGGAGTACAAAGCATCCACATGATTGCATTGCATCTGAGTGTGATTCCCCAAAGGTAAATATTATTTGTGCCTTGTCAGGTCAAACACAGTATTGCCATTCTTCTTCGCTAAGAGCACTGTCACTGGATATTCCTACTTGGAGATGTTGCAGCAATGGCTGATGCCTCAAATGCAAATGGACTCTCCCTTCATCTTTCAGCTCCACTCCATTTTCATCATGAAGTTCATGGGTATCTGAACACGGAGCAGCCACATCGATGAATTGGCCGTACTACAGAAGGGGAGAGCTGTTTCATAAAATGGCCTCCCCAATCACCAGATCTCATTCCGTGTGACTTTTTTCTGTGGGGAGACATTAAAGATCTGGTGTATGTACCGCCTCTACCATGTGATGTAGCAGAGCTCCAAGAGAGAATACGGGAAGTGACTGCCACAGTTGATGATGCCATGTTGGGATGTGTATGGCAAGAATTCGATTACCATATTGACATCTTCTGGGTCACTCATGGTTCGCATATCAAATGTTTGTAAAAAAAACTTTTGGAGTTTCTCTTTCAAATGCAATATGTATGACATCTATACAATGTTTAGTTCTTGTGCAATAAAAAATTGAAAGTGTTCCCAGGCTTTATGTACACCCTGTATAAAGAATGTGGTGTCTACACCTGGGAGCTTATTTGATCATTGCCAATCGTACTGGAAGGTGCTAAACTCTGCTACAGAATGTACCATTATTCTGTATGTGATAGAGGCCACTTAAGCCTCAGATGGCTTTGAAGATGACTGACATTCTTTTGTTTCAGTCAAATGATATATCATATGTATCTTGTGCAACAGTGTAAAAGTGAATGTACTTGGATTAAGAACTTATCTGGAAAACCTGTCATTTGGTGTTCTGTTCTGTGTGCCACCTGCTGTATTATGGAAAACTTTGTGGCAAATGTCCAAGATTATTCCCCACTTCAAGGAAAGCAATTAACTTTACATAATCAGGAACAAAGAGAAGAAATTGTCTCTGAATTATGCTAAGTATGATAAGACAAGCTTTCACAATTTTCAAAATTGATACGTGTGCATGTGAAATTTAGACACAATATATTGAACAGTTAAATGACAGCAGACCTTTATTTATTGTTATGGCTCCTGACTCCTTTACATTATTCTCAGAGTGTTAGAACTTTTTATTTTAGTGTCAGTGAGCTAAATATTGGACCTGTGGACTGTAGACAATGAACAGCATATTCTCCATTGCTTTCTGACCATACAAATAGTTTCTAGGCACTTGTCAGGGGTTGTGGTATCCAAAAATTGTACAAGACTACGAAACATTTCAACTTATAAACTAAATACCAGAGAAAATAATTTTTACCCACCACCCCATAATGGAAGCTCAACCACTGACCAAAGATTCTTATTACCTCAGATATGCATTGTTGATGGTCAGGTACCCACAAAGTCAACACAAGATTTCTGCTAGAAATATCTTCATAGTCAGCAGAATAATTGCTTTTTAGTGACATGATAAATTTTGCAATCTCCTAAGAATTGTGTTTATGAAACATGTTTGTTGATGGTGCCAATGTAAATCTAATGCATCTATATTTGATAGTTTATTACTGGGTGCATTATCTGTGCCACTGTGAGGAAGTAATCACTGAATCTGGTGACCAAAGTTCATAATGTGTCACCATTTCTGCCAGATTTATATTCTGAGCAATTAGTTTAATTTGGATCACTATTTAGTTTGTTTGTTGTTTAATTAATACGTCAAACTGTTCTTGCTTTGTCCATGGAAAATCTTTTTAATGTGTAGTACTTATATTTTGCTTTTTTTAATGACAGGCTGGAAGGTTTTACAACACCGATGGTGATGAAGTTTCAACTGTAGACCACATTTCTCCTCTGAATTAAGTAGAGTTCTCTTATTTGTACAAGATATTTTAATCCCAGGAGATATCCATTCTTTACCCTTGCTAAAACTAGAACTGAACTGCTTCTAAATAGGCCATGAAGGTCCAATGGTACCGACCGGCCGCTATGTTGTCCTCATCCCATAGGTGTCATTGTATGCGGATATGGAGGGGCATGTGGTCAGCACACCACTCTCCTGGCCGTTTGTCAGTTTCTGAGACTGGAGTCAATATTTCACAATCAATAGCTCCTCAGTTTACCTCACAAGGGCTGAGTGCACCCTGCTAGCCAACAGTGCTCGGAAGACCGGATGGTCACCCATCCAAGTGCTAGCCCAGCCAGGCAGCACTTAACTTCTGTGATCTGACAGGAACAAACAGTAGACTGTTTACCTTCAATGCTTTAAAAATTTTTCTTCAACTGATTCAAATATTTTGGAGAAAATACTGTTCTTGAAATGTCAGATAAAGAGACCTAGTTCTTTCAAAGTCTTTCTGTTGAGCAGTGTATGATAACCAGGATCCAAGTATCTGTAATTTATTTATTTATCCATCCTTAGACAATATACATTGCATGGATGTGGTCAGTGAATGTGCAAATTATGGTATGAAGTCTATTTTCTTAACAAATGCCATTTACATTGTTTAATAAGCATAGATATTTTGATGTAGAACTAACATACATAAATACAAAGTCCTGCATACTTATTACATAAATGAAAAAAGATAATTTATATTGTTTAATAAATATACTAGGTGTGTTGATATGGAATTAGCAGACATCAATACATAGGCATAAATAAATAGACATGAATGAAAAAAATGATGTTAAGTATAACTTACCCTAGGTGTTCCCAACAATTCTTTGGTTTTCATTTAAGATATTCATCCAAAGTGCAGAAACAATGCTCTTGCAACAACAGTTTTACATATTTTTTAAAAGAATATGTACTACTAACTTCTTTCATATTCTGTGGCAGCTTATTATAGATTATCATGCCTTGATAATCAAGACTGTTCTGAGGTTTTAGCTTATTTTTTTCTATTTAAATGGAGGCAATGACTCAGCCTTGTGTTATGATCACGAATAATGTTATTCAAGCCATAATTGTCGAGATTTTTTCTGATATACATTATGGTCTGAAAAATAAACTCACAGGGAACAGTCAGAATGACCAGGTTTTTAAATAATTCTTTGCCATGAGACCATTTGTTTCATTTTGTCATTATTCTTCCAGCTCTCTTTTGTAAACTGAAAACGGTTTGTAGATTCTGGGTACTATTTCCCCAAAAGATTATTCTGTAGCTAAGGATGGCATGCACTTAACCAAAGTAAGCTGACCTTACACAGATGTCAGAGCATACTGATGCAAGAACTCTAAGCATGTAGCATGCTGTGGAGACCCTCTTTGAGATAATCATGACATGTTCATTCAATTTTAGTTGGCTGTTGATGTGCACCCCTAGGAATTTGGTGTTAGTTACATCTGTTATTGAAGTGTTGTGTAGTTTTAAATTTATGGACTTGTGCTTCCTGTTTGTTCTAAAGTACGTGCTGTTTGTTTTCTTAATGTTGAGAGTTACTCTGTTCACTGTAGGCCATATGTAAACTTCTGCTAGTGTTTCATTGGCTTTTTCCAATAGCAGGTCAGGTGTCTTGTTGGTAATCAGTATGTTACTGTCATCAGCAAAAAGTACTTTTTCTCCACACTTCACACATTGTGTGAAATCATTAACATAATTTAAGAAAACTTTTTGGCCCAGAACACTTCCTTATGGGACTCCTATATTAACATACTGTAGGTCAGATAAGTGATTTATCACATACTTGGATGTGCTATATGAAATTTCTACTCTCTGTGCTCTGTTATGTAGGTATGATTTGAACCATTTATTTACCACTCCCCTGATTCCCAGAGACTCCAACTTGTGTGCAAGAATGTCATGATTGATGGTATCAAAGGCCTTTGATAGTTCTAGGAAAATTCCAGTTACACAACTGTCCTTGTCTACTGATTCAAGAACAATTTTTGTAAACTGAGTTACTGTGGTTTCAGTGCCTCTATCCGGTTGGAACCATGCTGTTCCTTGCAGAGAAGATTATATTTATTTAAGTAGCTCATAAGTCTATTTTTCATTAGTCCAATCAATTGTTTCACTATGTTGGACCTTGTGCTTTAACAGAGGAACATTTCTTCCAGTGATTGTTTCAAACATAATTTTATTTATTTTAAAAAACTTGATATAAACCAATGCATTAAACAGATTAAAAATAAATATTATTAAGTGTGACTGACATGGCAAAACAAAGCAGTAATACCTTAAAATCAAACAATGGAAAATCCAGGATGAAACAATGACAGTATTATGAAATGGATGAACTGATACTCAATATATAGCAGAGATGTTTAGTTGCAGACAGGCACAACAAAAATACTACTAAACATGTAAGCTTTTGGCCAGTAGCAGTAATAACTTACCTTGATATAACAAAGACCCAAATGCTAATGCTTCAGCTGTAGACCAGTCAATGTTGCTTCTATCAGCCAGTTTCTTCAGGCGTCCTTGGATATGTGTTTTTTGTAGATGTGAGTGAATGGACTGAAATTTTTTGTAAGAAGCAGAAGAAAAAGTTGATTTTTTAACTGCTCTGCCCATAGCACAAGGAGTTTATAACATGATCTAAACATAAACAATAAAGTAGCAGTAATCTACATGAATATGGGTGTTAAAGATCATCATAATTTCTATTTGCTGTTGTTCTACACATGGAGAAATGGAATAGTATAAAACTATATTATGTTCATATGTATTTTTTAAATGCATTTTGACTTATTCCATATCTCTGATCATCTTTCCTGTGGTAGTACCTGTGGATCATGTTATACAAATGAAGGAGTTATAGTGTTGAACTGCATGGGAAATAGCAGATTCTCCCTATATAAATATTATTAGCAGTCATTTATCAAAAGACAAAGATGATGTGACTTACCAAACGAAAGCGCTGGCAGGTCGAAAGACACACAAACAAACACAAACATACACACAAAATTCTGTAAAAAGGAGAAGGTGAATACAAAGTGAAACTACTGGCAAAAACACAAAGAGAAAATAAGACGACAGGAAAGATTTCGAAATGCAACAGTGACAACAACAAACGTAATTGTTGGGTTCAAATTAATGATATTAATATAATAGAGGGAAACAATCCACATGGGAAAAATTTATCAAAAAACAAAGATGATGTGACTTACCAAACGAAAGCGCTGGCAGGTGTGTGTTTGTGTGTTTGTTTGTGTGTCTTTCGACCTGCCAGCGCTTTCGTTTGGTAAGTCACATCATCTTTGTTTTTTATAAATTTTTCCCACACGGATTGCTTCCCTCTATTATATTATTAGCAGTCATGTTAGATACTATGCCCGAAACCCCCCAGGTAAGCTCATGTGCAAATTTCTCAGGCCATGATGTTTCAAATTAAGCCACAATTCACCCCACTGAAACATGAAAAAGAAGTACCCATAATTATTCAGTGCCATCCTGGATTAAATTCTGTATACTGGCTACTGTATAAAGATTGTAACTTACTTTTGTGACTGACCATTCAATATCTGTTTCCTACATCCAATAAATGTGCCACTTCACACCATAGGTACTACACATGTACGGAGCTGCGTTAATTAACATGTCATACGTGCTCAGTCTTTCCTTTGCGCACTACAAAGGGATTTCTCCAGTTACTCCTTTCCAACACTGAGTATAAGGCCTCAAAATACTAAACCTTTTACGGATAGAGAAATGTTTGAGAAAATAATTATACAAAGTTGGATATGCTATTTATTCAAATGAACAATTTTTATCAGGAAGTGATGCAATGTTAATAATATGTCACATTTTTGCTCCATCAGTCTTTTAAATGTAAATCTTTAAAATGAAACACATAAGATAGCAACATTGACATCACTACCAATAAAATCTCTTGGCACTTAAGTCTTCATGTCAGCATATAACCATGAAGGAATTACCTGAATGGGACAGATAACAATAGATGTGATGTACATGTACAGACAAGAGAAAGAGCTTCACAAACTGAGCCAATCAATAACGTGTTGGTCCACCTTTGGTTCTTATGAAAACAGTTGTTTGGTTTGGCACTGATTGATAGAGCTATTGCATGTTCTCCAAAGAGATATGGATCCAAATCCTGTCTAATTGGCACATTAGATGGTCAAAATCCTGATACAGTTGGAGGGCCCTGCTCATAATGCACCAAACGTTCTTAGTTGGGGAGAGATCTGGCAACTTTGCGTGCCAAGGTAGGTTCTGGAAAGCATCAAGGCAAGCGGTAGAAGCTCCCACTATGTATGGGTGGGCATTATGTTGCTGAAATGTAAGCCCAGGATGGCTTGCCATGAAGGGCAACAAAATAGGGCATAGAACATCATCAACATACCACTGTGCTGTAAAGGTGCCAAGGATGACAACCAAAGTAGTCCTGCTATGAAAAGAAATAGCATACTAGACCCTCACTTGTCGATTTGTATGGTGGGTGACAGTCAGGATCGGTATCCCACTGCTGTCCAGAGTGTCTCCAGACACATATTTGACTTTGAATCTTATTAACTGGAGTAGAACTGATTTCATTGATGAGTACTGCTTCAATCTGAGCCCTGATGGCCAGCAAGGACTTGTCTGGAGATGCCCTGAACAGTGGTGGGATACCAGCCTGACTATCGCCCACCATATGGGTCGAGAACCCCAAGTGTTGATATGGAGTGCCATGCATTTTCTTAGCAGAGCCCCTTTGGTTGTCAGCCACGGCACCCTTACAGCACAGTGATACATCGAGAATACTCTACAACCCATTGTGTTGCCCTTCATGACATGCCATCCTGAGCTTACATTTCAGTAAGATAATGGCTGCCCAAATAAGATGAGAGTTGCTACTGCTTGTCTTTGTGCTCAACATATCCTACATTGGCCAGCAAGGTCACCACATCTCTCCCCAGATGAGAATGTTTGTAACATTATGGGGAGGGTCCCCAACCAGCTCGGGATTTTGATGATCTAGTGTGTCAGTTGGACAGAATATGGCACCATATCCCTCAGGAAGACATCCAACAACTCCATCAATCAATGCCAAGCTAAATACCTGCTTTCATAAGGACCAGAGGTGGACCAGTGTGTTATTGACTCAATTTTCAAAGCTCTTTCTTCTGAATAAACTATGCAATTTTTCTGAAATTGCAGTCATTTATTTATCAGTACATACACATCACATCTACTGATTTCAATCCCATTTGGTTAAGTGCTCCATGGTGCAATTCGTTAAAATTTTTTTTAGAGTGTGGTAATGAATTCAATAGTCACCAATGACAAGTATCATATTTCCTGGTGTTACTTGTGTTTTGAGAGCCCTACATGATGGACACTCTCTCATCCTGTATTTCACAGTAATTATTTTGTGTTATCATATGCCATTTTTGTTACAACTCCATTTACCCAAGATGGTATGGAAAATTGTATGAAAATCACATTTTTAAACCTATTTTGTAGTCTTTCTGTAGTGGAGATGAGGAATTACCTAAGTATATGAATAGGCAGGTGTGATAACTCGCCAGAAAAACACACTCAGTCTGATTAGGCACATCAAATCAATGGCTGTTAATGAAGTACAGAGCCAAACAGCTTCTGGCTCAGCTCTTTGTCTTGGGAGTTCATGCATTGCACATTCAGCTATGTGACCATGTGGGTATCAATTGTCACTGCTTTTCTAAACCTGTGGTAGGTTCCTCAGTATGCTGTCATAAGTCTTGAATACTGCACTGTGCATTTCTAGAGTGGTTCACACATCTTAGGTTTTCCTGGTGTTATGTAAGTGGGTAATAAGCTGTACATACCATAATTATTCATCCATATATTTTAACATAAATGCAGATTATAAATAATAAAAGGAGTAAGGTTAACCACCCACCAAGTAGTTGAGGTTTTGAGTGGTTGACAAGCATGTAAACAAGATAGGCATCCTTATCAGAGCTAACTGATTAACAAAAGCACACACACGCACATGAATGGCAAGATTGTTGCAGTGATAATAGTTTCCAGATAGTTAACAATGAATTTAACTTTGTTAATGTGTCTGTCAAACATTCAGCACCTGAACTTTGCTGTGATTGGCAATACTTTTCCTTCCATTATTTGTATTCCCTCATAGGACTTTCCAGTATTGTGGGTAAATATATATACCATCACCAATAAATATAAATAAATACACACATCAAAAAAAGTTTTGCATCACATAGGTTCCGAGAGTTCCAGAACCTGTACAGAAAATTGGAATACAGATCAACATAAACATCATGTCCACCATTTTTATTACTCACGAAAAGCACACATTGCATGTTGTACCACCATACAGCGAGAGCTTCAGAGATGGTGGCCTGGATTGTTGTACACACCAGTACCTTTGATACCCAGTAGCACATCCTCTTGCATTGATGTATACCTGTATTTGTCATGGCATACTATCCTCAAATTCATCACGTCACTGTCAATACAGTTGCACTGTCGGTTGGAGAATGGCATTCATGTACTGCGCAACCACTACGGTGCCTTCCAAGACCACCAGCGGCATACGTCGGCCCCACATAATGCCACCCAAAACAGCAGGGAACCTCCACCTTGCTGCACTCACTGGACAGTGTGTCTAAGGCATAAGGCCTGACCAGGTTGTCTCCAAACATGTCTCCGACGATTGTCTGGTTGAAGGCATATGCAACATGCATTGGTTGTTGAGCCCATCTGTACTGTGCTGCAGGGTGTTGTGGTTGCAAAGATGGACCTCACCATGGACGTCGGGAATGAAGTTACGCATCATGCAGCCTATTGCGCACAGTTTGAGTCTTAACATGACATCCTGTGGCTGCATGAAAAGCATTATTCAACATGGTGGCAGTGCTGTCAGGATTCCTTTGAGCCATAATTTGCAGGTAGCGGTCATTCACTGCTGTAGTAGCCCTTGGGCAGCCTGAGCGAGGCATGTCATTGACAGTTCCTGTCTCTCTGTATCTCCTCCATGTCCGAACAACGTCACTTTGGTTCACTCCGAGATGCCTGGACACTCCCCTTGTTGAGAGCCCTTCGTGGTACAAAGTAACAATGCGGATGCAATCGAACCATGGTATTGAGCATCTAGGCATGGTTGGACAACAGACAACACAGGTTGTTTACCTCCTTCCTGGTGGAATGACTGGAACTGATTGGCTGTCGGACTCCTTCTGTCTAATAGGCACTGCTCATGCATGGTTGTTTACATCTTTGGGTAGGTTTAGTGACATCTCTGAACAGTCAAAGGGACTATCTCGGTGATGCAATATCCACAGTCAATGTCTATCTTCAGGAGTTCTGGGAACCAGGGTGATGCAAAACCTTTTTTGATGTGTGTATACTGCTGGTACCCTTCAAATAGAAACCCATGTATCAGTATATTTTTGATGTATACCTTCAAGCAGTCACAATTTATTCTGCAAGTACAAAAGAGATTACAGTTGCTACTGCTTGTCTTTGTGCTCAACATATCCTACATAGGCCAGCAAGGTCACCACATCTCTCCCCAGTTGAGAATGTTTGGAGCATTATGGGGAGGGCCCCATAACCTACACCACATCATTATACTGCACACACCAATTATATGGATGATGGTTACAACTAATGAATCCAAATTAATTTTCCTGTGAAATCAGCAATAATAAAAATTGAGACTCAGTTTTACCACTGTTGAACACAGCTAGTTGCCATACTCAGCAATGGAAGAGTTCCTCTTTTCAGAATCTTTCTGACACTCATTCATAAACCATTATCTCTCAATTCATTATCAAATTGATTCAATATGGTTCAAATGGATCTGAGCACTATGGGACTTAACTTCTGAGGTCATCAGTTCCCTAGAACTTAGAACTACTTAAACCTAACTAACATAAGGACATCACAAATATCCATGCCCGAGGCAGGATTCGAACCTGCGACCGTAGTGGTCGCGCGGTTCCATTCTGTAGCACCTAGAACTGCTCGGCCACTCTGGCTGGCTATCATATTGATCTTTGCTGAATTAGCTTCACTGTATCTTTGCTGATCCATCATCAGTCTGTAACACCTGAAGCAAAAGGGAGCCAGAGATACAAGCTAGGAGAGAGTGGGACAGCAAGGGAAGGAGATAGAATATTACACCAGAGAGAGATATTTCTAGTGCAGGTAGTGGTGATAGTGTGTTGGTGTGATGAAAGGGGAGATGGAGGGTAGGGAAGACAGGAGAAAAGAGAGAGAGACAGACCATTGAGAGAACAATGTGCATGGAGGTTCATTGAATTATGAACTGGAGTTAAATAAAGGACCAGAGCAAAGTAAGAAGAAACAAGGAAACAGGTAGATGGAGAAATGAAAACCAGGAACAGACGCAGTTAGGGCTATGAGAATGGCACAACAGACATCAAAGGCCAGGAGAGAGGGAATAAGCAAGTGGAGGTACTTACTTTCTCCTGTAATCCGCAACATAAACTTTTTTTTCATTACAGAATTCTCTTGCATCCTAGAAGAAACTGTCTGTGATTCAAGTAAACCAAGGAATTGCCTATCTTACAAATATTCTTCAGAAAATAACAGGACATGCTGTGTCATTAGTAATGTCTTACACATTTCAATGATGAATGAAGAGATTACTCTAAATGTATGATGTATGATATCTTCCTGTTGCAGGTACTTATTTACCAGGGCATTCCTGTCGGGTTGGGCATTATCACTCAAGAAATGGTATTCAGTGCCATATTTGCCATGACAAATTCACACACTCTATTGCAGTAGTGCACCCATGCTTCTGGCATAATGTTAGAACAGACAAGAACACTGCCACCAACCACGTTATCCCTTTTCTCACTAATGGCAAGATTATAATAGGTTTCAGGAGCACAGAAAATGAATGGATAATGAGATTCTCATGACAGACAAAACTGAGACTCATCCATGAACAAGACACATCTCCACTATTCCTTGACCCACTTATCTTGGGCAAATCAACACATTTGTCATACTACATAGAGCCTTTGTACCAAATGAATGTGATTAATGTGTCATTGAGCTTGCACCACACTCTTGATATCACAAAAGGAAACGTGTATCTTAGAAGTGGTCATGGGGTCTCTGAGCCTGGCAGGTGCTATGTTGGTATGACATCTATTATTCCTGACTCTGGGTTGCAGTACATGTTAAATATTGACCACACTCCTGTTGAATGTTTCCTCCCTCCTGGAGTCTTCTTCACTATTAGAACTGATACTGCAAATTACATTCAACTTGTAAGTTATTTTGTGCTGACTGTGGATGAACTACTAACGAGCTGTGTATGTGCAGTGTCCCACTTCCCTGCAAATCAAATACTATGTGCCAGATAAATACAGTTAACAGTCACCAACAATACAAACAAAATGTCTCACAATGTGGACATTTGCAAACACACTAAGTGATCTCATAACAGTGTACCATGTGTGTAATGTATTTCTATGCTGCCCAGCAGCAGATCCCAAAAAAATCCCTTAACTCATGGACAAGAGTTTACAAATGTGTGTCCATTATGCATGGTGGGTAATATTAACTCTTTTCTCATTGATCTTAATGCGCAGTTCATTGTGGAATGATGCTGACTCAATTTTTCAGACACATCACTTGTAAAATTCAGAGACAGTGATTGACAGAGCAGCACTGCCTGTATGAATACAATGTCAAATATTTTGCATGGGTAATGTGTATCATGGATTTCTGTCTCCTTTAAAAGTTAAAGAATTTAAATCTTACATATTATGTTCTTATCCAAAGTTTATTTTCAAAAATATTTTAAATTCATTATGCTTTACACATGTATTCTTTAAACCTAAACCCTCTGTATAATACATTAACTAATTGGACTGATATTATGTTCACTGAGCCATTGATAATAGATAAATAGGTGTGATGCAATAAATGAAGGACATGTACTTACAAAATTATCTGGGTAGGTAACTGATTTTATGCCTATGTAATGCAGAAGTTGTTCATCAACACCTGTGTCCCATGTAGTCACTGCAGCAGGAGCCTGTTTTATTTTGGACCACAGATTTTTGAAATATGCTGCCTGTAAGAAAATGTGTTGATTAGTGTAACAGTAACTTCTTCCCCTTTCAATCAACATAATGATTGCTTCAAGTATATTCACTGATCTTTCTTACTGATTATATATTTAATGGCTAACAGACATTATAAATGTTTAACTAATTTTTACAATTACTTACAACAATCAAAAGAAACTCCCTTTTGATTTTTTTACAAACCAACACTCCATGTAGTAAAACATTCAGAAAATAACTACATTTTAACAATGTTGACACAAAGACCATCCAGTATGCGTATATTCTTGACTGCATGTAATGTTTAAGGAAATATGTTACCTACATAATTTTTGTTCTTTCTTTTACCTGCTGCATTAATATATTATCTGCCCATGTGTAGTGCTGTTGCATGTTCTTCTGATTTTGTGGAAGAGTTTAATTAGTGTTGTCACCAGCTAAAAGATACCATTTAAAGGTAAGGTTTGTGGCTCAAGCCTGCGACCAGGTTATTGGCCTAACTGTAGGTAGAATACGGCCTTCACTGCAGCACTGGGAGGGGGAGGGTGGCAGGCCTGTCTCATTTGGACACAACATTGGGCATGTGTGTGTGTGTGTGTGTGTGTGTGTGTGTGTGTGTGTGTGTGTGTGTGAGTTATGCATGTGTGAATGTGTGGATGTTTTGCTTACATCTGACGAAGGAATTTGTCCAATAGCTGATCACATCGATCAGTCTTTCATCAATATGCCTGTCTGCCACTCAATACCTCAATACTAAATTCAGTGCCAACATGGTGAGTAGCAATCTGGCCGTTTCACGTTGTTATTTGTGTTGCTAGTTCACTGAGAAAGATATCTCTCCAAAAATACAGCTGTCTCCTCCTCTTGATTTCCTCTATCAACTGAACAGTAAACTGTCTTCATATAAACATTCAAATATCATCCTGGATTTTCCAGTGTCATCTTTATTAGGCTTTAAAGTATTTTTATGATACCACCATCATAATATCAGTAGCAGCAGGAGTAGTAGCACTTTGTCCTTTAAGTCTGTTCCAACTTCTTTCTAGTCCTACAATATTTTCCAGAGGTATCCTTGCCTTTCTGGACCTACTGGGTTAGTATTACCAAGCAGTTTTTTTCAGCGTAGGTCCAGGCATTTGATGCATGCATTGTAATCAGTTGTTCTTGTATTTCATTACTACGTCAGTTGATCTGAACTTCCAGCTCTTCTTGAACATCTTCAGTACTGTTGTGGTCAAGTAGTGAATAACGTATTACATGTAAGTTGAAGTTCATTTCAGTCACCTCTACCTGCACTATTTGGTCAGATGTTTGAGCCCAGTTTTCACTCCTACACTGCAATAATTGTACAATAGTTCCATTAATTGACTGTTCCATGAGTTCTTGGTAGAACATTCTATACATTATGAATGAAAACACACACATTGGTGTAATGTTCTACAATATTTATTATTTATTTCACAAATCAGTTTTTGGCTGTTACACCATCATCAGGTACAAAGATAAGTGTATGGTGCAGAGAAATTTTGTTGGAGCAAAGATTTCAAACTAGTGCATCTACAGAATATCTCCATTCCCAGAGATGAAAAATGTTAATGTTAAATTTAAGAATAAAACAAAAGGGATTATTTCAGTGTAAATTTGATGTAAGGTTATTAAAATAAGTAAAACATGTAAAAAATTAAATAATGAACTGTATACTAATTATATTAGTTGTTGATATAAGAAACTAAATCGAACAGTAAACTTTGGTGACATGTTTGAGCAGGTAAGTGAAGCAGCTGAGAACATACAAACTAAAATTTTGTAACACAACAAGAGAAGTTATAGTAACTGAAACAAAGGAAAATGGGGCATGTGAGTAACAACGGTAATTTACAACATGGCCTGGGTGGGATTATTAGTTTCTGCAGTTAGACATGACCAGTAAGGGAACTGTGTCAGCTCATTCAGTACTAAGCTTGGACTGATGGACATATGTTTATTAATTTCTGTTATTTCAAGATAATTCACCTTCCTTCTCTTACGGATGAGATGTAATAGTTTGTTTCACCTTGTGACTTTTGCAGACCACCTGCTTAGAGAAGGCCAGCATAGTACTGAATGACCAGTTATTGTTCCCTTACTCACCACTTCTAACTGCAGATATAACTCATAATCCCACCCAGGCCATGTTGTAAATTACCCTTCTTACTCACACGATCCATTTTCCTTTGTTTCAGTTACTATAATTTCTCTTGTTGTATTAAAAAAAATTACTTTGTATAACCACTGCTTCACTTGCCTGCATAATCTCACTAGCATATCTTATCTTTGTGTAATGTAGGAACTATCAAAGATAGGCAAAGTGAAAAACAAAGTGCCTCATTCTCAACGAAGCTTATTGTATGAACCCAATATCGTGTTTACAAGCAGATTCAGTGTGCAATCAACTGTGCAAGATAAGAAACATTGTGCATGAGATAAAACTAATTTCTGAGCTGAATATGAAACTACAAATACATGGAGTGATACATCCGAAGGAATGCCTAACAACTCAATTACTGTTATGAAAGAAAATGAGACTGAAAGGCCTGAAAACTTGTGTGATCTAAATATCAAGTGTTTGTCCAGTGCTGATACTAAATTGTTTGGCTATAGCACTGGTGGGCCTTCTAAACATGCAGAGAAACCTAAATGAAGAAAAGTAGTTGTGATGGCAGACAGTCATGGTCATGGATTTGCTCGCCTTATGAATGATCAGCTCAGTGTACAAACAA